>NC_073722.1:45279280-45579280 GCF_023634155.1 Falco peregrinus
GAAAACTTCTCAGCCATTAAAGCTGATCATATCTTTTCCCCTCGTTGGCTGAGAAAAGCAAGGGTAATTAAAATATATATATATTAGTAGTAGTCTGAAATAAATTAATGCTACAATAATGAAATAAAATTGTATTAAAGGCAAAGTCTCATGCAGAAGGGCATGAGAACTGAGTGTTGAGAGTGCCACACCGTTCCCAGCGGGCCCCCCCAGCTGGGTAGGCTCTAATCAATGACACATGCCATTTCTGCAAAAGACAGCCCAAAGGCATGCTGGGGTGAATTAGAGAGACAATTTCAACCCTATCCTGATTTTCCTGCTTTTATGAGTTTAAATTTGATCTTTAACTTTGTTTGAAAACAATTTTTGTGGTTTAATTAGATATAGTGACAATAAGTCAATAGCCAGCCTAACATTTTCTGGTCTCCAGCCTGGAAACGGTGAAGTACTGAGTCCGTGGCAGAGCTAGGAGTCTATCTACACATCTTAAAAGCCTTTCAAGCCTGCAGTTTAGCTCACTCTTCCATGTGTACCAATCTGCTAAATGTCCCTATACGTGGTAATATTTTCAGATACCACCTTCCGAAGCTTGAAATAACATATATATGTTTTTGTTCTAAACCCACGTCTAACAGTCTGTGGTTTGATAGTTTAAAGCTTCTCTTCCATTTGTCAAGCCTGCATTAATTTACAGGGGAGGCATGATTCAATCTGAACCTTGTTGATAAAACCAACTAATGGTTGGAATTTACATAGAAATAATACAGGCATCAAAAGCTATCCAGGAGTTTGAAGCATCAGAAATAATCACAGTGCATTGAATAAGAGCATATGAATAATTCAAGAGCTTCAGAATCACAGTTTTGGAATCCTGTAAGATCACTGTTCTTTTTTCCTGAATTGTAAGCTTAAAAAAAAAAAAGGGAAAAAAAAATCACATTAAGCTTTGTACTTATATTTAGCTCATCTTAAAAAAATACTATGCCCTCAATAGCTCCTTGTGACTGATAAGAAATAATGTAGGTGTGTCAGATCAAAATCAGTGCTTTTTTAAGGTAAAGTTTTCTAAAATAACTACTAACCACAAGGCAGCAAAACTTCTGATGAGAGATAAAAAATAGTTGTCAACCTTATTTTTTTTTATTTTTTTTATTACTATTTTTAACAATTTTCCCTAAATATTTCTGTCCTGCTCTACCATTAACCACTGCCATTAATGTGGGACAAGGGCAGAATGCTGGGCTAGCCCAGGGCGCTTTGGCTACTATAAATACCTTTTTTTCAAACCATCTCAGGCAATTCCTTCTCGAAGGCAGCCTGCTTGGGAGATGTGCCAAGATCCTTCTTGCAGTGACTGTGCCCGGGGCTCCTCACTGCCCCTGCGTTGGCTGGCACTGTCACAAGCTGCTCGGTCATGTCCTCTCCCCTGGCCCATTTGCTAAAGGCATCTGGGCATCTTTCTTGCACCTGAATTTCTGCACAGCTCTACCAGCCATCTTTATTCTCTATTGCCTCTTCCTCCATGCTTCAGCCCCCATCCTCTCAGCGCTCAGCAAGCGGCTTTAGCCCTGGCACCACCTGGAAAGGGTGACCCAGACTGGGTGAATTAGGTGCCCTTGGAGAGGGGCAGAGGGCAGGCCCAGGTTTCAGCCCCGTCTCTAAAGGTATTTATTATAAGAGATACAGCAGGAGCTTGTCTGAATGGACAATAGACAGGAAATTAACAGTTAAGACTGAAACTCTAGTCCTTCATTCCTGTGATTAAAAGAAAACAGATACCATGCTGAAAGAGAAAGACAATTTCAGCTTTCATGTAGCACTGTCCTTCAAACGGTGCTTCACATCAGGCATTATTTCTCTGCAGAATCTAGCCATTAATTTTCGTTTAAAGTAAAAAAAAAAAAAAAAAGTCCATAGAAGATTATAAAAAGCTATGTATTCCCAAACAGGCAGATCATGATGGCTCGTTCTGACTATGCCATTCTGTCCCTCCACACAGATATTAAATGGCTGAGATAAATTGTGGCTTAGAGGTTTACAGAGGCATCATGCCAGCGACAGCAATGGGTTACAAACTTCCTCCTTTAGACAGCAAACACCCAATTACCAGCATCATCTTCCTTCACGCTTTGAATAGTGAAGGAGGGGTTGGCATCCATAGTTTTTCATTTCTCAGTAGATGGAGGCTGATAGGGTAATGTATGTTGCAATGGAACACATTGATAGCCAGTCGTTCTTAAACAAAATGCCACATTGTGCAACCTGTGGGGACATTGCGGTGAGCGCATGGAGCCTGCTCCATCTTTGCACCCCTGTGTAGTGTAGGCATGCATGGGTAGGCATGAGGGCACTCTGGGCGTGCTTGTGCCATGAGCAAATAAGTTTGTGATTAAAAACACATTCTTCAACACAGCACATACAATAACCTGGTCTGATCTCATAGCTGACCCTGTTTTGTGCAGAAGATTGGACTAGAGACTTCCTGAGGCCCTTTGCAACCTGAATTACCTGATAAAATGGAAGGGAATGGCTTATATCATGCACCTGAAATCAACTGGGTCTTTAACGTTTGTTCTCTCCACAGCCCAGGTAAATAGAGAGTTCAGAAAAGGTGATTATACTGAGTAATAATAATGAAATGCTAATTACTGAATGAGAAATTAAATGCTTTTTAGCAAATAGGGGGGATGCAAAAAAGTTCTGTGAGGCCATGGTGTTTCCTTTTGGCCACATGCAATAGCAGGGGTCTTTGAACAGTGACCCTGGTGAACACTCCTCTTCCAGGACAACAGAAAGGCAATGCATGCCTTAACATCTGGAGACAAGTGCCACCCTGAGGCTCTTGCCACAGCAAAGCTCATCAGCTCCTTGACCCCATTTCTTTCAGGGAAGGGTGCTGGAGGACCCAAGTCTTTACTTCCCTATGTGTTTTTTAAGCCAGACCCATTACACTAAGCAGCACATGCTGCATTCTACCATCGACCTTGCTTGGCCTGTTCTCTGCACACCCTCATGAACTTCACACCACCACCAAACTGAATTAAATGGTTGTCGCGTTGGAGGAGAGGGCTCTGTTCAGGACTTGGACAGGCTGGAGAAACAGGCTGATAGGAACCTTGTGGAGCTCAATGCAGCAAATACCAAGTCCTGCATCTGGGGTGGGATAACCCTATACAGCAATACAGCATGGGGACCAACTGGTGCTGTAAGTAAGGCTGTGGAATCTTCTTATTTGGAAATAACCAAAATTTGACTGGGCAAGGCTTGAGCAGCCTCAGCCTACTTTACATGGCCCAGCTGTAAGCAGAAGTCAGACCAGGCATCTTCCAACCAAAATAATACAGTGAATTTAACCCTTGACCTGCCTAGGAGCTCCAAGCATGGGAGAAGTCTCCTACTTGAAGTGTTATAAGCTCTTTCTTGCTGGGTGGTATTGGGCTTTTCAGCTCAAGCTTAAAAAATGTTCTTTGGAAACTTGCTAGCAATAAAACGCAAGACCACTAGCTGGAAACAATAATTAAACATAAATGATTAAAAAAAGATTGATCCCACTTGCAAGCATTTAAATATGCCAGCTGCTAAATTACAACATTGGCACAGACCTGGATGCCTGTGCCCATTTTAAACAGTGCTCGATGAGATCTGTGCAGATAGCAGGCTGCCTGTGCTGGCCCTCGTCCTGGCAGCAGATCTGCGTGCTTGAACCCTCGATAACCAGAAGAACATTGAAGCAAAACCCCTATGGCTTCACAGGGACTCCAGGGTGAGAAAAGTATGCATCAGTATGGCCTGGACCGTGGGATCACAACTTAAAATGGCCTGGTATGGTTGCAGGGATTCGCAAACTCTTTTTAAAGTTTCTGTTTTGGAAAGGCACACAAAACTTAGAAAGAAGGGAATACAGAGCAAGTGGCGTCTGAAAGAGGATGGTTAGCAGGTGGGCACATCTCTAATGCTGCAGTTGTAACCTAGGCGCATCAGGCATTCATAACTATTGGAAGAAAATCCCACACTCAACTCCAGCAGCATCTATGCTACCTCTCCCAGCATAAATTAGTAACAGCCTCAGTCCCATTTTTTGCTGCCCAGCAGAAGTCTTCATTTTGTTAAGTATAAAGTATAAAGGCACAGCACTGGACCCTTCACAGGCACACATTCCCAAGAACAAACATAGGATAAAGCTGCAGGTAGAAAGGAAGCGATCACATACATATATTAGCCCCTGTGAATAGGGACCACAGATATAGGTTGATTTGACCCCTTACTCTACCGGCTCCATTTGCAGGCTGAACCATTCCAGCATAAACAAGAGCACTAGAAAGGGTATGGGGCCTCGTATGAGGGGGTTCCACTTCCAGTTGGGGCTTAAGGCACGCACGGTTTAGTAGCTGAGAACGTAACATGAGATTTCTGTACACCAGCACTGCCAGCTGGAAGCAAGGGAATGACAGGCACATACATCCCATCCTTGGGAATCATCTCAGGTCCCTTTCACCATCGCTTCTGCTCACAGGCGTGTACCAGGCTGCACGTCATGTGCTTCTCCTGCTTTTGTTAGTCATTTAATTTGTAGGCAAGGGATCACGTCTGTTGCTCCCTTAATTATGGAAAAGTTGCCTGTGCACAATTTCAACAAGCCCCCGTTCTGCTCTTTATCAATATTGAACATGCTGCCTGTCTTTTCAATGCTCCAGCTCGCAGTCACACAACATTTGTTCATAGCTGCAGGCTATGTCAGTGAGACTTTGATAGAGCAACAAAGGAGTTCCTCCTTCAAACAAACAGCACGAGCGAAGAGCAAATCCACCGGAGTGTTGCAAAGGCTGTCAGGATTGCAGCTGGCTGGAGCTGCACCGGCTCGTGGCTGGAAATGGCACTTTTCAACATGTAGAGTGAATATTGCTACAGCACCTGCACCTCCCCTGGGAGGTGTTGCCGTCTAACCCAGCCTTTCTACTGTGAGAGAAACAGCCTTTCTACTGTGAGAGTACTTTCTACTACCCCTGTACTTCGGGAGGCGGGGAAGCTGCTCTTCTAGGCATCACATGGATACACAGGAAAAGAAAATCATCCTTGCCACCAAGGGACACACACACCAACTACCTTGAGGGCCCTGCAAGTCCTTCCCACCCTCCACAGAGAAATCAAGCTTGGATCTTGGGTGTCTAATGTAGATATGTGCAGTGCTCACTGGTGTAAATACCCGCAGGCAGCATTCACAGCCCTGCAGGACAGGGCACAAGCAGTGACAAAACACAGCCCGGGAATGAAACATCACATCTTTGTGTTTGCCAGAGGTTCCATCTGACCTTCTCCAGACCTGTGGGTGCCACCAACGGTGACCACCAAGAAGAAACCCTGAGGACACCAAGCTAGCTGGCTCCTGAGCAGCAACGGATGTAGTATCTAGGGGTACTTCTAGATCACAAGGGATGTATACTGTTCTAAGTTGTTGTAGTGTGGCACTAGGGAAGAAAGTTGTCTGCTGACCTTGTCCTTGCAGCTCTGGTATGGGCGATGTAGAAATACTGGTGTGAACGGGAGAGTTATGTCTGCCCCAAGAGCAGGCAACCTTGCTCAACAGGGTCTGCTACAGAGGCGATGGGTGGTTTTGCTTGCAAATCTTTGCCTCCTCCTCCCCATCCCTGGGAAAGCTGAGCTCTCTAGTTCTGGTTCACAGCCAGGGCAGATCTCGCTTTAGAGATTTATTTGCTGGGTGCTTGCTGGGATGCGCAGGCAGCCACACCTCCAGGCCAGGCTCTGTCCCACAGAGGTGGGGGCAGAGGCACAAAGGAGCCCAGGATAGATGTGGCTGGCCAGGTCCTGGCACTACCAGCAGTGGGTGGCAGCATCGCGAGCAAGAAGGAAAGATGGCAAACGGAGGGGGTCGTGCCCTGGAGCCCCTGATACACACCTCACCTTCCACCTCTCTGCACAACACGCACCGTCTGGAAGCCCAACCCAGGCAGCTACAGCTGAATATGCTATCTCAGTGGTCACAGCAGATCTGAAACTCCACTTAGCCCATCTTCAATGACAATCGTGTAAAGTTCATGATAAGTTTTCTTATTTTACTTCTCTCCAATTGGAACACTTAAACCCATGAACTATGCACCAGCATCATTACGCACATCGAGAAACACTGTGTCTGTGCCCTGAGTAACTCACCACAGAGGCAAAATCAGGCCTTTGCTGATTGCCAAATGCCGGGAAACTTTAATGAATCAGGTTTTTTATACAGAATAAATGACACCAAATCTATCACACCGTGAGAGAGAGCTTAGCTTTCATTTGTATAGCAATTAAAGCAAACATGCAAATAATATGATAATAATTGTCTGCAGTTTTTATGTGAGGGTTGAATTATTTCTGGTAGCTTCAGTGCAAGTTTTTCAATTGATTGGTGATTTCGGACCCTTCTGTTCAGAGCTGTCCAGCCTGACCTAATCTTCAAAAGGCTTCAAAGGTCAGCACTTTCTGAAATTGAAGCTTCACTGAAGTTATCCTCTTGTGCATACAGAAAATCACTACTTGCTTTTTCAAACCCCAGCTGTCCCTGCTCAGTCTCATGACCATATATGAGCAAGAATCAAGGAAATAGAAGATCTGTGGGCCACAAAAATGCTAGCAGGGTGTGACTGGTTTGCTACAGGAACAATACTAGGGTGTACAACTCAATATACAGAAGAAAAATTACACTAACCAAGACAATCCAAACAAATGTCACATCCCTGACAAGTGCTGGCACTTGAATTTTAACTTACGTCACTGGAACTTGCTGCCACGTAAACTCCAAGTGTTGGAGCCTGAACATTAGTCAGAGCAAAGGTCCATCCAGAGCCCAGCGTCTTGTGGCTTGCATGGGGAAGGAGAGGATGTAACTCTTGGCCAAACCCCCAAGCTTCTGGAAAACCAGGAGTTTAGTAACAGCTTGAGGCAGGAGGTTGCGTCTGGACCCTTGGTCTCTTCAGTTGACACCTCCTCACAATTTGTCAAAGCCCTTTCTGAATCCACCTTTGCTTTTGCAACAGCCTGTGACAAGAAGGTCAGTGACTTCAGTTATATTCTGGGTAAAAACTACTCTAATCAGATTGTTTCATTGCGCCACCAGTTTTTGTTTTGTGTAAAACAAGATCATCACACTCAGCTGAGCAAACCCTAACCCCAGAGAGGGATCTCCTCTGAAGCTCATTCTCCCATAGCCATTACCAGCCCTCGGACCTTTTCCAGTTCTGCTTGGTGCTAATGAGACAGTGTGCCCAGATCTGCAGGAAGTGTTTAGGCTGAGACCAAAATGTGGCTTTATGCAATAGTGAAGCGAAGTTTATTTTACCTTGCCTGGAGGTGTTCAGATGCACCTGCAGACCCCTTCATATCAAGCACTTGAGACCACAGATGAGTCTACAGATGTGAAAGCTACAGATTTATGTGGACTTTCAGAAATTATGACTCCAGGTCTCCATCGCACCTCAAAGTATAGTGCCAGGGACCAAGAGGGACACAATCCTAACATTTAAAAAGCACACTCAGCATGTCAGAGCCCATGTGCTTCCTTCCCACTGCTGGCTGTTATCTCAGTTCAGCACATCCAGTGCTGCACCTTGGGGAAAACAAGCTTGAATTATCTGTTGGTGGAGGGGCTGTCATGCACCGATGTGGCCAGAGCACATGAATGAAACCTTGGGTCCAGCAAAAACAGGCCAACAGATGATGTGTGCTTCCCTTCTGGAGCTTGAACCAAGGTCGCCTTCTGGCTTAGTTTTGAGGTTTTACAATATGACTGATCAAGTGCTTAACTCAAAGCTCCCTCCCCATGCTCTGCCTGGCTTCGGTACAAGCTAAAGCCAGAACGTGCAGTTTTAATTTATACCACTAGAATAACATGCTCAGTTGTTCCACCAGAGAAACACACGTCTCAGAATTGTCTTTTGCCAAAGTCTCCCTTTTTTTTGCAACAAGCCTGCTGGCTGATCCATCAGCCCAGAGTCCCCTTTGTCATGTGCAGCAGACCCCCAGCTCCCCTCTGGCACTGCAGCTCCAGCAGAAAAGGCCAGGGAGGGTCACCCAGGCACAGCAACAACACAGCTGCCCCCTCCTATTATCCCACCAGACACACATCCTCCCTCTACCAGGGCCGAGGGAGGAAAGGGGGAGATTCCTGCAACTCCAAAGGCTACTCGTAGGCAGTTTTCTCTTTCAGGATGCCTGGGGCTGCTAAAAAAAACTAACCATATGAGAAATGAGTCGTCAGAGCCATTTTCCACCAGACTGGGTCGGCAAGAAGCATGTACACACTAGTGCCAGCAACTTAGCCACAGCTTCAGGTCCCTGTACCCCCAGAGCTGGGGCAGGCACTGCTGATGATCCCATGGGGAAAAGACTACAGCAAGCTCTCCGCCAAGGGCTGATGTGAGCACAGCAAACTCTGTGTGTACACAGCCCCAACTCCGCAAGCACAAAAAGCACAGGTAGAATAATAAAATTGTTTAAGGGTGTAAGTAACCACATGAATATGCAGGAAGCCTATAAATTCTTTCCAGGCTGCTTTGGTGCACGCACGCTTGCAGATTTCTCACACAGGAAAGGTGAAGCAGAGAATAGATTGCTTTATAAGTTGCAGATAAGGACTTGACTGGGAAGTTTATTGATGGAAATGTGATAGGCAAGAATGAATGGCAGCACTGAAAAGATGGTCCCGCTTCCAAAGAGTGAACAGAAAAGAGTGTTTAGCTGCCTTTGTGATCCTGTGGCTTTCATTTCTTGCTGCAGTTAGAGATCACCTGGTGTCTCTCTCAGCTACGCAGAAATTGAGACTAATACAATAAGAGGCCCTTTCCCATGTGCAGTTTTCAAGTTGTGTTGCTTAGGTGATAGCTAACACTTCCAAAGGCTTGTAAATCAAGGAAGTCAGGTAATACCATGCATTCCTTTTCAGCTAGGACTTGGATCTCAATCTGCAGGGTAATTGGGCGGTTAACTTCTGGTAAGGCATTCAACTTTCACCAATGTTTGTGAAAATCAAAGTGGGGTTAGATAGGAAAAAAATATCAAGAATCTTTCTGTAGCAGGATTTTAGGAGTCTAAGTCCCAATGCTCTTCAGCTTGAAAAGGGCTCTGAAGAGCCAAAACTGATTGCCAAAAATGGAGCCACAAACCACCACCATGGGCTCTGAAGACTCACCTTCCCATTTCTAGCACGGCAGCCAGGACTTTCTAACAGCCCCTCAGGACCCACATCGCAGTACCTTGAAGCTCTACGATGGCACTTCAAGCAGGACTGTGGGGCCACAGGACATCTTGTCTCTTGGTTGGTTCAGCAGTACTGGGACCTGCAGCTGTATGCTTCATTATCCTCCCCCTGCATCCAAATGCTTGTTAATGACACAAGTAAGAATCAAGCAGAACTGAACTACCCCTGGTGTTTAAACACCTTTGTTTTACACTATTTATCCATGCAGAAAAGTGTTTGAGGAGTGGGTTTCTCTTTTCCCGAGATATCTTAAGATGTTTTTTTCCACAGGAGTTCAGGTTCTCTCTAAGACCACTTAGAAGATGACCTTTCAGCACAAAAGTGTGTGTAGGAACACACGGGCAATCTTTATCTTGGCATGATGGTGAGGTTAGAGAAGGTCGCTCCCAAACCAGGTCACTGCTGCTGCACACCTGCTACCCAGCTGGAGCTGCTCTCGCTGGACACAGCGCAGCTCCGCGGTGCAGAAGGGGCCATCCCATGCACAGGGGACCACTGTGGATGATTTACAAAACCCCAGACTGCTTCTACCTCCCATTTCCCATCCACTCAGCTCCTCAATGCCTGCTTAATTCAACTAACCACTCTGAAATTTAGGCTTGGAGTTTAGCTGGATGGGAACTTGCACCATAGATGTCAATAACACAAAGGACAGATTTTAGTGTTTAGCATTTCTGGTTCAGCTTGGAAGTCCATGGAAATGCTAGAGCATTTCATTACTCCTATAAATCCCAGTGGGCAGAGAGGGCTGCAGCTGTATGAAATACTGACACCACTCTGAAATTATATATCCCTGCAGTACCGCCCCTGCTCTGCAAACTGGAGTATCAGCCCCACAGCTGAATCTTTCTAAAATGGTCATGGGATGATTCATGCGAGTTTTTTCTTCAGGAAAATAACAGATGGGGTGGGTAAATGCAGTAAAGGCCAAAAAAACCACAGCAGACACGTTTTCTATAAAGCCTTGCAAATACAGCCTAGCCCTAATAGATTGTGGCAATGCACCTGCCAATATAACACTCTTACACCATCTCTTGGGGCCTAATATAGATCATGGCTTAAAGTGTTATGTGCACTGAATGAGGTCATATGCTCTTGGGGTTCTGGTGATACTGATGACTTGAGAAAACAGAATTCATATCTCTAGATGACCCTGCAGAAAGTCATTTAGACTCATTCAGGGAGCAGCAATTCCCTGACTCACAAAGGTGCTGTAGGCTGAGCAGTTATTGTATGGTCCAGCCACCTTGGCTCCACTTCTACAGCGTAGCTGCATCTCAGACCACAAACAGGTTACATGAAGCACAGTGTGTCCCTGTGCTACCAGTACCCCTCAGGCACTTGTGCCTCTGTTGCAGAGATACTTGCTGTGCTCACTGTGTTGAAGCTTTCAGGAAGGAGCCAAGGCAGTTTTGTTTACATGATGCTATGGGATATACAGCAGCCGATGTAAGTCCTTCTCCTGACTTATCCCAGAAGTTGGAACACACTTGGGCAGCACAAAGAGACACTCTGGACCCAGGCTTCTGTCCCTGCTGTGTACAGCTCCTGCATACCAGTTCTGACCTGTACTTAAAATAGCAACTAGATATGGTCTCTGGTGTTAACAGTCATAAAAGCACTTGAGGTTAAACAGACATCACAGGGTTTTTTCCTACTTAAAGGCATCTTATTTTATCAGCAATCTGCATACTTGACTTGCTTCTATCAGAGACACTAAAAAAACCCAGATCCCAACATCTGGAAACACCACTATCAAGAGCAGTAAAATAAGTTTAAAGTACAGGGTAAGAACAAGGCACTATTGGCAATGCAAGAGGTGTACTGGCACTGCGTACTTACCTGATGTGAAACATAGCACTGTGCAACCCTCTGCAAACTCAACCGAGCGGTGAAGGCTGGCCTTAGACCGTAGGTAGATGAGCCAGCCCCAAGGACAGGCTGCCCAGGCTTTACCACCTTCATTAATATTTCTGATGTGGTGGCTTGGAGGAGAGAAAGTGGAACCTTTGTTTTCTATCCTGCTGGTCTTTCTGCCCCAGAAGGCGGGCCAAGAATGGGTCCTTCCTGCTGGGGCTGCTCAGTGAACCACCAGCAGGACTCTGCTCTGGGCCATGCCTCTGATCTCCAGGGCAGCCCACAAAGCCCTGAGCAGATCCAGCCTGGTGCGAGACGTGATGGACCAAGTTCCTATTCAGGGGCAGCCCAAATGTTCCCAGCCAGCCTGGATTCACCCTTAACAAATCTGTTCTTCCCAGCTGGTCGAATCTGCAAAGCAGAGCTCTGCAAGAGGTTTGCGGAGATCCTTAAAGACTGGGTTTGATGCAACTTTTATATCACTTGTAATCTCAGAATCACAGAATGGTCAGGGCTGGAAGGGACCTCTTGAGATCATCCAGTCCAACCCCTTGCCAAAGCAGGTTCACCTCAAGCAGGTAATCACAACCATCCATGCAGCAGATCACTGATGTAGTCACTGTTTGGTTTCCAACACCACTGTCAAGTTACTGTCTACTGTTTTATTGAATTAATTGCATTTACCTGCTTTTGAGATGCACCTGGGGACTGGTAGAATAAGTCCTTTATGCATAACAAATACTATGCATAATTTAAGTAGAAACCATTCAAATAAAACTTGGTGTTATTGCAAAAAAAAGCAACCCAAAAAGAGAGAAATTCTGAAAATGCCATCAACTGGAATTTACCTCTTAAGTAGATTTTCACCAAATTCAGAGGATCAATTCCATATTACTTTCTAAGGCCAGTTATAACTTCCCCACAAGTCCTGGTGTGTGATTCCAGATGGAAACAAAATTGAGGACTCCACTGAGTGTCCGACTGTGCTTTTCGATGCCACAAAAAATCTAGAGAAAAGCCAAAGTGGATGGATTCCAAAATATTTTGAACAGGCAAACTCTTCCAATCCAGACAGCTGAGAAAGTCATTGATACATGAATAGAGCATGAATGACAACCTCAAAAACTGTTATCAACACACCTGGGAGTCTGTGACAACTTAATTAAGAGGGTAATAATTGCTTTACAAGAAAAAAAGGCAAGAAAGTGTTATGAAATTTGTAACTTTACAGACTAATTTTTGGGTAGGTAATTTAAAAGACCTGTTCAATCCTCTTGTAATTAGCTATAGCTGGGATAAATAGACAGCCATGGAGCAGAGTGTCTTCATGGCATCAGACATCAACATCTGCCCTGTAGGTGTCTCACCAACCAGGACACTCTCAGGTGCCCAGTAAGGAAGAGATAAAGGGCGGTGACATGATGTGCTTTCATCTCCATTGATCATAAAGGGACTTCCCATGGCTGGGAGCTAGAGCTACCACAAGTGTGAGCACCTTCAGATTATGGCAGGAGAAAGGTAGGTGGGAGGTAAGTGGATTCAAACACATTGCAACTGCAACCTTTGGAATACTGTTTTCATGTATTAAATTGCTTCAATATTACCTGAAGAAAGCAAGGAAGAGAAACTTGCCTTGTGGTCAACAGGATTTGCTGATTTGAGCCATTCCTTCATTTAAAAGTAGCCTCTCCATCCTGTAGGAGTATCTTGTATCTTTTTCATCTAAACTTTGACAGAAGTCTTCCCATTGGAAGGGGTGCTTCGCATCTCCAGTTGTGTCTGCTGGCCAGGGTCTTTGTGTGGACTGTGCAGCACTGGCAGATTTCTCCCAGGTGGAGGAATAACTTCGGGATATCCTGGGACTCCTGTAACGATCTTTCATCCAGGGAGGCAATCAAACTAATCAAACTAACTCAACACCCTGACAATTCAAAGGGATATAAATGAATGTGGAATCAAGTAGGGAAAAGACCTCAAGATCTCAAAGACGGATGTTCTGAGCAATGCCGAGGCGCACACATTCTCATTGCTGGGCGTCCTCTGCACAACCATACCTGGGTTCAGGTTGGAAAACTTGCTGTGGAATGCAAAACCTTACCTGCATGTAAGCAGCTGGTTGTGCTTGGAGAACATCACCCCTTCCTTGCTTCTCCCTTCCAGTGGGAAGACATAGGACTCCCTTTTTTCCCCCAAGAGCCCTGCCACAATGGAAAGCACAGACACTGACTGCTCAGGTGTTTCTGTCAGGCACTGGTTGATGAATAGCAAATCCCTTCCCCACGTCTGCCATTCACACAGCTAGCTGAGAGCTCCTGAGAGTGCCAGATTAGAGATGTAAGGAAAAAGCAGTGGGAAGGAGAGTTTCCGGGACTGTCCACATGTTGTTGGCATACCCCATTTATAACTGGCATTGATCCACAGCTAACAGGAGAGAACTACGGCACAAAAGCCTAAACAAGAGGCAGCCACCCCTGAAAGTGTTTGGATTCATTTTTAAACTGAGATTATTTTTTTATTATTATTCTGGTAGATCCAAACCAGAGTGAAGGATTTTGTTTCAATTTTACAATCAAAGCTGGAATATAATTTTTTTTTTATTTCATTATATTTTGCAGAAACTGCATTTTCCATCAAAGAAATTTTCAATTGAACATTTCTGGTTGGTTTTAAAATTGTTTTTAATGTCCCCTGTCTGTATCAGGATTGGTTTCTGGATATACTGTGTTTATTTTACTCTCTCCCTTAGAAGATATAAAATCTGCAGTCTGAAACTTCAGTAGTATTTTTGTTGAATGCTGGGACTATAGCGTTCAATAAATGCTATTAAAAAAACCCTCCCTTATAGCTGCCAAAGACTAAATGGTTTAAACAAACTTTGCAAGTTCCCAGTGAATGTATCTCCAGGAGTGGATTGAGATGTCAGGAGAGAAAAAGCTACTTGCTTTTGTAATTCAAGTATTATTTTCTACTCATATAAACTTAACGTAGCCCAGACAAACTAACAAAGCATTTAAACCATGCAACAGTTTAAATATTCCATTTCATAATCTAGTTGGTGTTACCTGCAACGTCTGGAAATGCAGTATTATATCTGGAAAGCGAACGTGGAATACCAAATCACCATGCCCTTCTTTTGCTCTTTTGAGGCAGTTAGGGAGGTTCAAAAAAGATCACACTCTGTAAAAACACATATTTTTTGTTCTGGTGTTTCTTATACCATTCCACATGGTTTCAAATATGAAAACATAATAAATGCATATGTAATGTCTTAGATTTGACTCTTCTAGTTGTAAAGTTGGATTATGTTGTTGGATTAAAACTTGAATATTTTCAGACAAGCCTAAGAATAACTCACCAGGCATATTTGTAGGCCAGATCTGTGTTTTCACATGATGGGACACTGATTAGACCTTGTCTTCTCACACGACCAAAACTTGAGCAAGGTCTTTCTGTCACACTGAGGTCACCAAGCGAATCGATCTCAAAGGAGGAATTACTGTGGAGGAATTTGGTACCAGCCTTGGACACTGAGGTGATACATGCTAAAAATAAAAAAAAATATTTTAAAAATAAAAAATAAAAAAATCATAAATAAATAAATAAATTTGAAGAATTTTTACCCCCAATCATTTCAGCAATCCTGTTACAGGATACACCACCAGCTGTCTTGGCACGAATGAAAGGTCAGGAAAAAGCGTTTGGAGGGGGGAAGGTATTTCTTAAACCAACTTTGCCACCAAAGCCAGCACGCTGTGGACCAACCCCCGTCTTTACTCTCCAGGTGGTTTACAAGCACACCTTGAGCTGACCTCAGGTACCGGCTTCCAGACACTCCTGCGGAGAGCAATTCATTAGTGACCCACCGTGCAGCTGGCAGGCAGCACAGCGGGATGTGAGCTTGATAAAGACACTGGCACACCAGGTAGATTTAGATCAGTGTTAGCGTGATAAGGCACCAACCACCACTTGCTCCCCCCAGCCACCACTGTCCCATCAAAACACGTCCCTGCTGGCACCAGGCTTCCTCACGTTCCTGTGGCTGCTGCTGCACCCAGAGTCACAGCATTACCACAAGATCGAGTCCAGCATGGTAGAAGATCACTTGTTTTCCCCACTGCCCAGTCAAGATGTTTGGGACTTTCCAAGGGACCGCATGCCATCTCGGCATGTTTACCTTTCCCCATTGCGGTTTGCATACCTTGCTGGTATCACCCCGCAGTAAATGAGGAAAACAGCTGTTCACTACACCACTCCCTGCATGCTTTTTTGTTTGACACTTTTACACCGCTAACAAGTTCGAACAGCATCCTGCAGCAGGTCTTGTGGGTGTATGATCCCACCAGGCTTGCTGCTCAGTGTGTCCATGCTGCCCATGTGCTGCTGGAGGTTTCTCTCGGAGGCCTTGGGGACTCATCACACCTCTCTGCCACGTACATTTGCTGTGCTTTGCTGCACAGGACGGGCAAGCCCAAACCCCTGCTGCTCCAAATCCAGGTTCAGCCTCAGATTGAGAGTTCTTCACCTGAAATCTCCTGGATGCCAGACCCTTGCTGGCCTGAGTCTCCTTGAACAGCACTTCCAGCAGTACCACCACATCTACAGATTGGTCAGAGTGAATTTAAATTATCTTTTTTTTTTTTTTTTTTTTTTATATATAAACAAGAAGCAGTGAAATGACTGACTGCAACAACCTCAGCCAGCTCACGCTCCACACAGACAGTCTGCTGTCACGTACCAGGCCCTTGCACAGAGAGGCAAGCGGGAGCAGGGCCAAGCAAGTTACCTCGGCTGCGTCCCAAGCGAGAAGGCATTTGGGGTCTGCAGCAAGAGCCCCTAGTAGTAGGGGGACGCAGTGAAGCGATTCCCCAGTGCAAGGCTCTAATCTCACAAGCAGAGCGTTGAACACACAGCATAAATCAGATTTCTGAGTGCTTCTCATCCTTTACTTTTCTCAAATCCTGCCGGAGTGGTACATAAAGCTCAAGTTACAGAGAACTAGAGCTGCTGATCCACAGCAGAAATGAGCAACGACAAGAGACTGAGCCCACTCACCCACAGCCGCCCCCCCCACCCCCCCCACCCCGTGACCGCTTGCTGTGACCCTCTGCAGAGGGCCAGGACTGGGGAAACCACAGATTTGGCGGGGGGGTGGAAAGTCCAACCCAGCTGATGTCTCGCTGTAGCGTGAAGGTGGAAGAAAGCTTTTCTCCTCCTTGTGCCATGCCTCAGCACCTCAGAAATTCGGTGTGGCTGCAGGGGGCTGTGCAGAGACTCACAGGCGAAGCTGCTACTGGAGCAAAGTCACAGCATTTTACCCTGGTGATGAACTTTTTCTCTCATTTCCATTTTCATTGAAATATCAATTTGCATTTATTAAAAAACCCTTACCCTCCTCTCCAGAAAAAAAACAACCACCCTGATCTAAAGAAAGATTGGTTTACATAAAATCCTATTAGTTTAGCTGATTGCTTCCAAAACATTTCTGAGAAAGCCTTCCATTACCATACAAATGGTGCTGGGCCTTTTTGCAGGCTAACTGCTAGATAGTGTAATGATTTGGGCAAATATTCATCAAGACAGCTGCTGCTGCGAGCGCGGTTACGCGCCTGCTGCACACCATCGAAGAAAAGAGCAAGAAATAGTCCATCTCCTCCGTGAAGGCAAGAGCTAAACCAGCCCCTCTCCCCTCAGCCCCCCAAACATGTGGGGAGCCCATGGGTGGGGGAGCCTGCGAGGCTGTGAAAAAGGAGGAGGGAGGCAGAGGTGATGGGGGAATGTGGGGTGAGGAGAAGGAGGTTCACACGGCGTGAGCACATGTGGGGATCACGTGCCGGAGAGGAACAGCGAGGGACCGTGCCCGCCACCTTGGCTGAGAGCCGCATTCCTCCTCGGTGTCATCATTTTCTCCTCCTCGCTGGAATAACCACGAGATCCCACAAGCTTTTCCTGGCTGATGAAGCCAAGAGAGCTAACAACGCTCTAAGTTTATAGACCTCTATGTAAACAGCTCCTGGACGTGTCTGCACCAGGTCTATCCCTGAGGAACAGCTCGCTTGGTCGCCTCTTTGGGGCTGCAGGGTCCAGGCTGGGTGATGGGACAGCGGTCCGGAGTGAGGAGATGGCCTTGGTGGCCGGGCATTGGGGTGGGCAGGAGATTCCCTGGGTTTGTAACCGGGAAACTCACCACTGAAGGTCTTGCAAACTCTGCAAAGACTTTGCCAAGTCAGGGCTTTTGAGTCACTGGATAAATATGGTCTTGTGCAGCCGTGCGGGTGCTGCCTGCCCCTTTCCTGTAAACACAGAGTGTTTCTTAAATACTCCCTGGAGGTACTTTTGTGAATCAGACAGCCATGTGAATAAGGCAAGGATCCAGATCTAAAGCACCACCATAAATTTGGTGAAGATCCCAAATCTGGGAAAAGAGTGTGCACAGAGCTTGTATTTTTTTCACTTTAACAACAACCCTTGCAATCACCTTCAAGAGAACAAACATCTCATTAATAGCAGTCACGGGGTACAACGGGATGCTGTAACAACCGCTGCAGCTACTGTAATGCAGAAAGCCACAATCAGCCTCAACGGCCTTTAAGATGAAGAAGGGGGAGGGGGGGAGAAAAACCAGTGACAGCTAAAGATGCAGCATGAGAGAGCAGTAAAAATTCAAGCATTCAGCAGCTATTCCACATAACATTTACATGTAATTTTCTCTTCTAATAAGCCGAAATGGGGAAAAAGAAAACAAAAGAGCTATGGCACCAAGGAGATTTCATCAGCCATTGCCAAAAATAAAATAAAACATCAAATCACTGGGACCTTTCATCAGTGGGGTAAGTGAAGGGAACATGGGGGTCCTTAGACTGTGTCTTGACTTATTTCCCTGCTAGCACCTGGCAATCTCACACCACCAGCTCCAGGTGAATGAGCCGAATTATCTTATCTGGGTCTGACCAGCACCGGTAACTAGTGGATCCTCACTCCTGACCTGTTTTAGGAATGCTGCATGGAAGCCAAACACACAGAGGAATTGCAAGGTACTCTTCCATCTCAAGCATTTCAGTGACCAGTACGCACCAGTGACACAACACAGGCTAGACTGTTGATGAAAGCCACCCAACATGCAGCAGAGGTATATGTTTTCAAAGAGGCACCCAGTCAATTCAGCAGCTTTGTCCCCATTCTAGTAGAACTTTCCCAAAGGCACCTCTTTGTTTGTAATTTTCTGGAGACCTAACACATCATTTGGGGGTCAAAACTGCACCAGAGCTGAGCAGTCACCCTCCTGCTTTTTTGATGGAGGTGACAAAGCACAGAGGGACCATCCAACAGAAGGGACTCCATCACATCTCGCCTTAATCCCACGGTGCAGAGGAGGCTGGAAGGACAGATGCACTGAGGGACAGCCTTCCAAAGCGGTGTGCTCATGACCAGTGCCTGCCCTTGTGTTTATGCCGTGTGAATTAATCAGTTCAGCACAGCGCTGTCAACACCAGCAGCAACTCCATGTGCGCTCGCAGCCCTGCCTGCCATGCGGGACAGCCCAATACCTATTTGCAAGTCCATTTGCAGTTCTTCTAACAACTGACCTGAGAATGTGGGACTTGGACTAACCAGCCAGGCTGAGCTCAGGGGCAAGTCTCAGACCTGACGCTGAAGCTCAGCAGATGCAGGAGGCGCTACCAAAAAAACCAGTTCCCTGTGCCTGCCCGCTCCCAGCCTGGCTGGCTGTGCAGCCGGGGTGTGGGAACAAGGAGCAGCAGACAGGCAGCAGACAAAATAACTTTCTCCTTCCCCTTCAAACACTTCAAACCCTGTCCATGATTTTCCAGCTGCAG
Source organism: Falco peregrinus (assembly GCF_023634155.1). Classification (NCBI taxonomy): domain Eukaryota; kingdom Metazoa; phylum Chordata; class Aves; order Falconiformes; family Falconidae; genus Falco; species Falco peregrinus. The sequence goes on from NC_073722.1 coordinate 45,298,220, forward strand.
CCTGTCCCCGATGCCATGAGAGAAGTAGAGGGGAGCCAAAAGAAAAAATAAAAAAGCCCTTTCTGAAGGCATCAGGCCAGTTGTACACTGGGAGGGAAAACCCTTGCTGATTCGAGCCCCCTTCCCATCTGCTCTGTGGAGGTGACTGGCCGAGGCAGCGGAGCATGAGATTTGATTATAATTATTGTCTTAACTCAGAGCTGAAATAGTTCCGAGCACACGGAGCTTCTGGGAATAGGCAAGCATCCAAAATAATCTTTGGACTGCAAACTCGGTGATGAAGGGATGGCATAAACCAACAGACATCGCAAAACCCTTTCGAGCCTACTTCCCATTGAGCAGAGTTGTCCCCGTCAGGCTGCAATTTCCCCTCCCGACAGCTCCCGCTTTCCTTCTGGCCTTGGCAGACACATTGTTTTTCAACAAGGAAAAAAATGTGTATAGTGAGGAACCATAAACCAGCTCAACCCAATTAAATCAGAGTCAGTGGCTGCCGGGCCGTGCTTCTCTCCACGGCCAAATCCGATCTGGTGCCTGCCATGCAAAACTGGTGATGGTATGGACTGCAGCTACACAGTTAGGACCTAAGCCCAAATCCATAAAGGTATTTAGATGCTTAAGTGGCAGTCAGACATCTAAATACCTTTGCAGAGTGACAAGGAGTTCTTGGGGCAGGAATGAGTTTTCTTGCAGAGAAGAAACCGGCTCTGTCACCACATCTGCTCCTGAGAACTCCTACACCGCTCTTTGTGCCGAGCAGCACCTGTAGCTCAAGTTGTGGGAAGCCAGATGCATGGGGGCACACCACCTTCCCTGGCCACTCCTTTTGCTCTTAAACTCCAAAAGTTGGAAGCATTTACTGCTCCCCTGCTTGTCATTAAATAAGCCCAACTTCCTGGAGGCTGTGCAAAGCTTGTAGTAGTTAGCAGCACACGGTAAATTAGAAGTAACGGGTTTGCTGGCTGGAATGGATCGTGCTGTACATCCTAGGGAAATGCCTTTGCAGCAGTCCATGTCATGAGCGGATGCTTTTTCTCTAGTTGGCGGTTCCTGGTGGTATAGCAGAACGTGGTGAGCACCGGGGGGATTTTACATGATAATTGGCCAGTGTGCACAAGGCTTAGGAGTTCGGCTGCTGGCATCAGCGAGGCAGGATTTGGTCTCTCCCCTGAGCCTGGCTAATACCCAGATACTGCAAAGGAATCTACCCAGCTTATGCTATTCCAGGTGGGCAAAGCACTGTGTAGGGTAGGAGCTCACATAAAGTCAATCCAGGGGAATTAGTATTTCTTCTGTTTATCCTGCCTAATTCTAACTCCTCTAGGAGTTATTTCACCATAGCATGTGTACAACGAGCTATGAAATTCCTATTGTGCTGACTTGGCTATGGGTATCCCTGCAAAGGAAATTCACTTAAAACACCCTTCAGAGTAATTCAGACTTGGAATGGACACGGATAATCTGCAAGCAGGTTGCATGGGTACTGCTCTGAGTTTTGAATGAAAGTCCCCCTCAGTGCTTTTATGTTAAAGGTTTATTTTTGTGACTCTCAACTAATGCATACCCATACTTACCTCTTCCAGCACGCTGCTTCTGAATCACATTTTTTCCGGTATTTGAAAGAGCAAATGGCAATAAGAAGTGTGAAACCTCTGTGGCCTTGCCAAGCATGAACCGGTCTCCCTGCTGGGAAAGGTTCTAGGAAAGCACATTTTGGACAATAGAAGCAGGCGCTGCCAATATTCAGCTCTAATCTTTTTGTCAAGTGCAACATGTTTTTGTTAATTTTCCTGCTGCATCAGACCTGTGAGCCTTGCCTGCTGTGCTTGGGCTCCTCTCGCAGCAGTCCCACGCCATGCTGATCTGCTCAACCTCTGGTTTGTTGCACACTTCCATTACTCTGAGCAGTCAGAGAAAGCCCTGCCCATTGATTATAAATGTTGAACATCTTAAAGGTATTTTATATCTGATTAAGCACTCTGTAAGTCTGTTCATGCAAGTATCAGGCTGGATTTCCTCATTCTGTAGGCATAATAAAATATTTTTTGCTCAGTTCAATAAAACCATTTGTATTCATCTTTACTGATTCCACTATTGTTTTCCCTTGCTCAGCAAGATGTATATTACAGTCTGTTTAATTGTGTGTTTGATCTTTACTACTTAACCAGATCTATTTATCATTACAATGCATCAGTACATTATAAAGCTTTCAGGCACATTTATCAACATAACAAAGCTCCCACTACAGAAGAGTCCTCCAGGGAAATAAAGCAACAACAAATACTTTAATGCAATTCACTTAACAGCACAAATATTTGTAATTACAAAAATCTTTAAGCGTTCTTCTTCCATAAATGGCATGTTTTACTTAAAATTGCTTTCATAATGTGATAGTGCCTCCTATTTATGCAGCTGATGGTTTCCTCAAATTAAAGAAAGCAAGACCAAGTTAATCACTTTCTTGTATCTTCCCTTTTGCTAATGTGGAGAGAGAACTCAAGTTCACTGATATGCTATTGAAAATTTGGTTACACCTAATAAAGTGAGAACATTTAAAAAACACTAGCGCATGATTAATAACTGCTATAAATACATTACAGCATGAATGCAATGTTACAGATAGCTGCAAGCCATGTGTGAACTAAGTCTACAACAATCAATTAACCATTAATTGTAATGTCTGTTAATCATTGATTAACCCTTTACAAATAACAAAGACATTACCTTTGCTGTAAACTGGGACCACCAGGTTATATTCCACAGCTATTCATGTCTCTCATGTCTGTCAAAGACAAATAAGTGTTGTCTATCTGTTGTAATTCCAGCACCATTTTTATATATTTAACATGCTTGGAAAATATGTTGTCTCTTCATTAACAGGTGGGGTTTTTTGCTTTTGCCTCGTAGCAAATTATTGCAAACAGGAAGTCAGCTTTTGCAGCTGAGAACTGTCCTGTCACAAGAAAGACCTGGGGATATTTGTTTTTTCTTACCATGCAGTGAGTCATACTCAGACTATCTATGGAAACTGCCTGACCCAGGCATTGCAGCTGCAGCTCCCTGCTATGGCATGTGGAAGCAGGACCCAGTAGCCCTGGGCCTGACCTGAGCAGGCACCCAAGGGACCATGGCGGGCAGCCTAAACCAAGCTCTGGGCACCCTGTGCTTTTCGTCCAGAATTCATAGTGCCCAGCAGCACTTTTCAGACCCATGGCTACCCTTCCACCTGCAACGATGAAGTTGCCTGCCTCCAGAGAGTGGCAACAGGAGACTCACCTTCACCAGATCCACCGCACAGTAAAAAAAGCCAGAACTCCTCAAAGCCACAAGAACTAAATGAAATTATGAATACAAATATTAGACCAGGGGTCCTCAAACTACAGCCTGTGGGCCGGACACTGCCCCCCAGGGTCCTCAATCCGGCCCCCGGTATTTACAGACCCCCCCGCCCCCCCCTGCCGGGGGTTGGGGGGGAAACCAAGCAGCCGCAGATGACTGCCTCCACTGCATCTGAGCGCCGGCCCCCTCGTTAAAAAGTTTGAGGACCCCTGAGCTAGACTATCAGCACTAAGATTCTCAAGGCAAGTACTTGAAAATGCAAAATCCAGACTTCTGGTATTTTGTGAAACCTCATTGTGGCCATGTGAACATTATAATGCTTAAGTGACCAGTATCATGCTGTATTTTCCATAACATTATATACAGCCTTCCATTCAGAAGACCAATGCTCCATTACTAAACGACTGGGTCAAAAACCTGCTTTGCATCCACTGTTTCTGCTCAGATCTGATCTATTGCCATTATTATTGTGCCTAATTGTAACACTTTGACTTTAACATCCCGTCTGCCAGAGACACAGAGAAGCAGAGGAAATCTCATGTTTCTCACCATTCCAGAATAGGAGATTCCCACCACATTCCGAAACATGATATTTCGGATCATCGTTCTGGGGCAAAAGTAATTCTCTGCTCTTCCGAGTGAAACCTCTGCCGAAGGAGAGGGAAGTGAACATGCCGCCGAAGGTTGTGGGAGGACCTAGGTGAGTGGTGGAGGACTTTCGTGTCCCAGCATCTATGAAAAAGAGGTACCACTACCCAAAAAAGACAGGCTCGGCAGGGCAGTGCGGTGTGTGGCTGCAAGCGGTGCTGTGGGGGAAAGGGACCAGGGCAGGAGAGGCTCGGATGTGTGAAAGCTGTCTGAAAGGAGCCAGCCAACAGCGCTGCCGTCACCGTACAGAAGGAACTGGAAACTTCCCTGTGAGGGCCCCTGAACACTATTGAGAAAACAACAAAAAAAACAGACCCGTGATGGAAATCTGTAACTTGAGACATCTCCAGTAGGCAAAAGAACAAGGACAGATTCCGCAGGGGACAAAATCTCAGGGGGTCAGAATAACCAGCAGTGTAACCTATGCCCAGCCTTTAGAAAATGCCTAGGGTCCCCTCCGCTTTTTAACGAGCCTTCATATTTGTGCCTGTAAAATACATTGGGCAGGAACTATCTTCAAATATTCATTTACATGTTTATAAACACAAGAAAGCATTTACAGAGCCTCTGCCCTGAACAGGTCCCAGGTCTTTGAGCTGCCTGTAATTGAAGAAAGGAAGCGACACTTGAACTGTGATTAACAGGTGAGCCAGGACTGATGCAGCTTCATTAAGTCTCCCCAGGCTGTTGTATACGTTAATCCTCTTCAAACTCCGGGATAAGATGGCAAACCCTGCCGCTGAAATGCTCTGGGCAGGCTCAAACTCGGAACGACCTATACGTACTTAAGAATGGGACCACTTACGGACTGTTAAAGTGAAGGTTCTCCATGTGCAGTATCTAAATATGCCATAACAACTTATGGATATAGATACAGATATATATCTATCTCATACGGTTTAATTCAGGCGCGGGGAAAGCAGCGGCCGCCGCCGTCGCGGGGCTCCCCGCCCGGCCGGGATGCGCAGAGGGTGTTTTGCCACCTAGTGGCTACTGCGGGGGGATCCTCGGTAGCCGTGTGCCCGGGGCATCCACAGTGCCGGTCGGCTCTCCAGGTCTTGGAGGAAAAATAGCAGGAGATAGTAGCAATAATAATAATAATTAAAAAAACCCCAAGCAACCACACACACCCCCCAAAATAAAACCAACACCCCCCACACACACACACACAACCCTAAACAACAAAACCACAAAACCCCATAAAAAAATATATACACATATATATAGGATATATAACAATCACAAACCAGATCACCTCCAGTTCTTAAATTTCGCAGAGAAATCAGTAGAAAAGCTCATGTATTCCAGCCTGGGTGCTCCAGAGCCAGGATACGGCCCTGGCTTAAAGCAGCGAGCAGCAAGGGGTTTCTAAGAAGGGAACTGGAGAAAACAACAGCTCAGCATCAGACTCTGTTCCTATTGTAAAATGCAGAAGTGCGCTTCGATCATCCGTCTCCCTGCAGCCAAAGGTTTGGCTTGGTACCACAGCAGCTGCCACTCGGCACCTCCACAGACTCAGGCTTGTCAGATGGGAAAGCACATTATGACATTACACTCTTCCATCACATCTTCACACATTTAACTTACCACGAGGATCAGACTGTGATTTCCATCCCCTGACATGTTCAACCAGGCAAAGGCCAACTTCCCCCCTCGCCGCCCCCCGGAGTGAGCAGACACTGCATTTCTGAAAGTTCAGACCCCTGGAATGGGCATACAAAAAAAAAAAAAATAATTAAAAAATTAACATACCACAAAAAACAAAACATTGCCCTCACTCCCCAGGAATCTACCTCTCCAAAGGGATTACAGGGGCTGATGGAGCTGAGCCTATAAACAGATGCTCTGTTTAAGAGTGCTTCCAACATTTGGAGTTTTAAACCTCACAATAATAGATATTGGGAGGGAATTATCAGATGTGGATTATCAAAGTAGTTTTTCAAAAACGGCACCACAGGCTGGAAAAGTTTCACCCTTCTCTGTCTTCTGGGGATGGATTTCCAGTGGGCTGTGCGTACCTGGGGAGAGAGGGGATAAGAGGCAGTACAGAGGGGTACCTCTGCCGGGTGGCATTTCATTTCTATAGGGTGCATTTCCTAAGTAAAGAAGCCACTTTGAAACTAGAAAATTAGATTTATTGCCATGAGATGGTTACACCAGACACACTTGTACCTGCAGAGACTGTCCCTGGTTTATTTCACTGTAACCTCAGGCACCTAATTAAACTATATACATGAGGAGCTATTCCTTTTAAGCTTTCACTTAGGTCATCCAAGACAAGCAGAAGAGAGAGCTCAGGCACATGGAGCTAGATTTAAGAACAGCCATCATCTCACAGCTAGCCAACAACCTTTCCAAAGGAAAACCAGTGGTGTCTGCTCAGATCTGAACACACAGCTGCCTTTCACAAATACATCACCAACTACGGGGAGTCACTGGCAGCTCCACTGACAATTAATTGCAGACAAAAACTAAAATGCCTTGAGGATCACAGCAACATCAGAAACCTTATCCTGCTTCCAGCAATGCTGGACATCACACATGAAGAGAGTTCTCCAAATAGTGAGGTTTGTGTCCCAGAGCCTGTGTCGTTGGGAAACACAGGCACTGGAATGACACATTTTGCTCTGGGATGCATACAAAAATTCAAGTGGCATGTGTGCCACAGTCCAAGGGGCCACAATTCAATATTGCTCTTTCAACAGACTTCAGACTTCCATTCTTCTGTAAAATGGGATCAGATCTCAGACACTAGTTGCATGATGTACAACCCTGCCTTTATCCTTTGAATTTACAGAGGCTGAAAACCTCTAAAAATGAGCTTTGTGTCACGGTGGAGATTCACCATCTCTTACCTTCTTGCAACACGACGGCTGCATCCTGTGGTTAAAATGGCTGGTCTGCAGGAGGAAAAGAAAAAAAAAAAAAAAAAAAAAAAAAAGACAGCTGTTCAGAATGAATTCTTGAAAACCTCCAGTTTTAGCAGTCCATTTCAAAAGACAGGCTTTCCACGTCATGCTTGGAATGGAAAGCGATGGCCTTGAAGCCAATTACAAATGGCTATAACTTAAGAGATAAAAATAAATCTACCACCGTAACTTCATAATATGATAAACACAATTCACATACATCAGGCCTTTAAAAAAAAATAACGGGCAAGCAAACAGCAACATGACTGAAAACCCATCGCAAAAAGAAGCTGGAAGTGCCCATACTCAATTTTAATGTGAAAATTACTGATGCTGATAACATTAAATATGTTACTGGGAAACACCAAAAGCAGATTCTCTTTCCGTTGCGGTTTAAGAGTAGTAAAATACAGCGCAGACTTAACTTTACACAAGGGCTTAACCGAAATCCTACTAAACAGCAACGGAGACTTAAATGGGATTTCCTCTGATGCTTTTAGGTGTGCTGGAGAGCACGTGCCACTGCTTTGCTGCCTTCCCGGGAAGGGGAAGATGCTGTGAAGCTGACAGCTGTGGTGGAGGCAACTGGCTTGAGAATTCAATCCATTGCGTTGGATGGAACATTTTGAAAATGGCTGGAGGCATTTGGAAACACAAGTCTGAGATGTCAGCTCTGCAGGAGACCTAATTTTAGCTGTCGATTTGCTGCCCTAACTCTCAGGGTTTATCCAGGGAGGACCAGTGCCTTAAGCTCTTCCCAAACTACACAAGGACTGTTTTCACAGCGCAGATGAAGAAACATTGATGCATTATTGTCTACCTCTAATACATCAAACTTGCCATGTAAAAAAGGTTCTTGTGGCAATTTAAGTTAATAATTTTGTTTGGTTATATTACTTTAAATCTTTTGCAACTCAAAACATACTCAGCTATTTAAATGCATTTTTAAAAATACTTCCTTACTTTATTTCTTGAGCAGATCATCAACGCTTCCAACCAGCAACCGCTCATCCTTTTTAGGCAGCACATGAAAGGGGGATAAATATGTAATTAAAGACTGTGCAAGTAGCAAATGTCTTCAACGGATTGGCATGCTCAGGGAATGATCCACATCGTCTTGGCAATGTCTCAAATGCCTCTAAACATCCCAAGGACATACTTTAGCCTGTTTATGGCAGCCTTGACACAGTGTCACAACACCCCCAACCACCCCCCCAAAACAAATGATGTTCCTTCAAGAAAACACTCCGCTATGGCTGAGCAGAGATGTAAAGGCAAAGAAAAGTGCTGGGACTAGTTCTGAAGAGCCATAATTGGTATTCTAGAACAGAAAGTGTAGGAAGGAAACTCCAGATGAGGAACTGCATAAAGAAAACCTGTGTGACCAAGTGATCCCAAGCCCAAAAGTGGACATAAACCACAGAATATTGGACATGTGTTTAGCAAGGTAGTGTGCATGGAGGGCAGCCAAAGAGAGAGCTGAAGTGGTCTGTGTCAAGCTGGAACTCGCAGGTTACAAGTAGAACTGACCAAAGGACATTTCTTCTAAAAAAGGGAAGAATTCTAAAAGTAATGTTCCAAGCCCTCTGAACTCTAGAAGGAAACAAAGAAGAGCAGGAGGCGGATGCTGAGGGACAAACAGCCTGATACGATGTACGAGACCCAGATAAGGTCCAGACACACCATGGGTGCAGGTGGTGGGATGAAAGCAAGCACTTGCACTATAAAAGTGAGCCCACGGCCTTGAGCATCTACTCAATGTGAAGCTTTTGCTACTAATGAGGGCTACCTAGGCAAATGGGATTTAGAAGACTGAGGATTAATCAAGTTCTTTGAGCACTTGTGACTTCGCAGGAAAACAGTTTACCAAGGAAATTAAAAAGTCAATGGAGGCAAGAAGACAACAGCTGAAAGTCTCAGAGAAGATCAGAAATCCTGTAATTTCATCTGTAGAAGACAACCGTATTGGACGGTCATTCAAAAAATTCATACAGAGCCACAAAGGAAAGGGTGTAGGGTATAATGAAAGAAACTGGAAAAGAAAACGGATGAATAACACTGTTTCATCTTCCTGGAAGATGTGTCACTGACCTCAGCGCAAAGGCAAATTGGCTAAAATGTGACATGCTCACCAAATTCAAGTCAGCCTACATGACCTCATGTTCAACATGAAACAGTAACTGGAATTTAGAGACAAAGAAAGCCAAATTAAATAAAGCAGTTTAAAAATTATAGTGACAGTTATTCCCCCATTTAAACAAACTATCAAAGGAAATAGCAAAAATACCATCACTTGACATTTTAATATAGACTAGAAATCTTTCTGAAAGATTTACTTAAGTCAAAACATGGTATCAGGATTAATGAAGAAGCACATCACATTTAACGGCTTTACTAAGCGGTCAGACAAAATGATCCAATAGAGCTCTCTGCCCTTAAAACCAAGGGCTTTATTTTTTCTTCCCGTTTCCTTTTTTTCCCCCCCGATTTACAAAAAGTAGAAAGGTTGGAGTGAGCTGAATAAAGGAAATACTAGCAGCGCTGCCTTCTCCTTCAAGCAGAACCACCAACACTATTGAAGCGCCCACTGAGACCAAACAAGAGGAGAAGAAACCCCATCGGTCCGAGGCGAGGAGTAAGCTGGTAACAGCTACACTGCAGGAGTCACGGTCATTTGGAAAAGCCCTCATCATCTGAGGTAGAAGGCTGGGCAAGCAAATAGTAAGGCATTTTCTCAAATAAACACACTGAAGGAAAAAGCCTCGAGGCTCATTACGAAGGAAGCTGAAGTGGTTTACCCTGAATGGAAAGGGCCTCTAGCTGTTGCTTTGGTAGCAACCTTGTATGACCTTTAAACAATGTTCTCACATTTTGGATTGCAAAAACAAAGAAAAAAAATAAACCCCCAACAAAACCCCAAGCACAAAACCAAAACAAAAACCCCCAGCCCAAGCTACAGGGAGGTCAGGGCTGACTCCCAGTAACTCCAACTGGAAACTGGTCCCAGGACCTCCCTGCTAACACAGATCTTTTCCTAACCCCCATTTATGCTTGCTTGTTGATACACCAGCGTTTCTTTAACACTTCTCCTCCCTCCTCAGCATTTGCTATTTATAGTAATTTCCCAAACTCAGCCTATGCTTTTAGCTGAACAAGTAAAGTTAATCTATTCATCTCACACGATAAGCCCAACACGCCTTCAGTCATTCTGAGATCCAGTCTTTGCTATCACTTCAGCTCCAGCTCACCCTGTTGAAAATGCATGACCAAAACTATGCATCGCATGCTTCGGGTCCCCGTGTAGCATCTCTGATCCATTCACATCCCTACCAAAAATACTGTGCCAGATGCATCTGCCACCACGCTGCTCCTTCCCACTGCTGCCCCACAGTAGCAATCAACCAGTCTCACCGTGGGAAAACATGGCTCCCTTCTCTGGCAAGTTTTTGTTTTGACTTGCAACTCCTTGACTTTGCATTTGCACAACTGGTATCTTTCTGCTTCTAACAGCCCATTTTTGATACCATCAGATTCTTGTGCAGGCTCCAGAGCCTCCTGCGCAGCACTGGTAATGCCTACAGCCTTTGAGCCAGCAGCAGTTTCAGGATGGCTGGCCTCCTTCTTGGCCAAGACCTGCAATTCAATTCAAAACACCAAAACACAAACCCAACACCCAAAACCAAAAACCAAAGCCTGTTTGAGGCAGGCACTTTTATTGCCTCCTTCACCTTTCAACAGTGTCTCAAGCCACCTGTGGCCCTCTGCTATCATTGCCTTCCCAAGTCCCTATTTTCCCACTAACTGCACCCTCCCTTCATCTAAACTTTATTTAGCACACCCTTTACCAAGCAGAAGAAATCTAATCATACTTCCACTACCCAACAGAAACAGTTATAAAAGATGTAAGATTAGCCTGGCATAACAGCTTTTGTTTATTACAGTACGCTTTTCCAATTACTCTTTTAATCCAAGCCTGCTTCTCCCCCTCCCCCCCCCCCCCTCAATTCAGCTTTTCAGACCATAACCCACCGTCAGTACCTATCAGTCTTGTCACTGCATGGACAAGTTTTCCCTTCTGCTCCAACAGAAGCACAAAACTGCATTACTCTCCACCGCTCAGACCAACAGATATATTTCAAGCACTAGCAGAAAAATATCGACTATGCTATCACTGCAGTGGCAATGCCTTTTGGCACCCATTAGTGCGGTATTTCAGGCTGAAATCCTGAAAAAATGTGTGCCTGAGCAAGCATGGATGACAGAATACACAGCTGAAGGACAGCAAGCTTCCAGAACAGAGCCTGAGAAATGCATGCAATAAATACTGGCGCCTTCATTTCTAGTTCATCAATTTATTGATTCACTGGAAACAGAGCTTACTTACATAAGCCACGTCAAAACTGATGCAAGAGAAGGAAAAAGGAAAGAAAAAAACACCTCTCCGTTTTCCTCAGGAAATTTGTTTGCAAATGAGACTTGTCAGTGATTCTTTACAGCCAGATGTTAAATGTTTGTTTTACATATGTTAAAGAAGCATCCTCAGCCTGACAAAGCATCATCTTAAATAATGAATTACTGATGAAATATGAAATCCTACTTCAACTGCAGGAGAACGCGTTTGGTTTCTTGCAAGTGTCCGGGCGCAAAGCTGTTAAAGTGCCTTCGCTGGGAGAACTTGCAGCATTACGGCTACATTCCGTTTTGTTTCACGGAGGGAACAGGAATAGTTTTACCAAATGAATTGTGATGGATGGCATTTTGGCTCTAAACGTTCACGGCAAAAACCTTACACCCTTCCACAGAGACAAAATTTCACTTTATATAGTGCTCCTTGGGTACAGACCCACAAGTTTCAGTCTTTCTTGATTTGCAGCCTCCTATAACTTTCCTAACAGAAGCTGAGGCTGTTTGCTAGGCTGGCAGGAATGGGGGACAGTAACTTTTCACAGAGCCCATAAAAACAGCTCACTAACCTTAGGTGCACCGTTACTAGTTCAGATCAATAGTGAACAAACAGACAAGAGACCACCAAGGAGGTTTATATCCAGGTTCACTTTTGCCTATCCTGAATTTCCTTCTTGCAGCAGCTAAACTTTTGTCTTGTTGATTGTTTGTTTTCCACACAGTGCAGGGATGAAGGACATCTTACCCAGGAGCACAGGAAAGGCCACAACAGCTTCCAGCTGGGATCTAACCTGCCTTGAAAACACTTCTGCCTGTGCTCAAAGAAACAAACTCCTTCAATATAGCAAATACAATTACATCCTGCTGCATGCTTCCATCATCACAAAAGCAAATAAAACAATGGACACTTCTCATGTTGGACTTCGGCAAAAGACATTTATTATTATTATTATTATTGTTGTGTTGCTGTTGTACCTCCTCTGCTCTGCCCACAGTGGTGGCATTAATGCTGTTACCATATTGTAGCTGATGATGCCGGTGTACAAATCAAAATCCATCTTAATTTCAAACTCCATTAGAAACACAGGAAAAAAGATCAACATTTACTAAATGTAAAGGGAAAAATGGTATGGAAAGAATTATTTTTTTTTTTTATTTTTCAAGCTTCCAAGACAGTATTACAAACAACAGAGAGCAAAGTAAAGCTAGAAATGAAATACTTGACAGCATCTGTTTAAAGATTACAGCTAAGAAACCTAATAAAAGTTGAATAAACAGTTACTAGAAATAAAAATTTTTACACATATGATATTTGTCTGGGATTTTTATTTCTTTAAAATAATTCATACAAATGGTTACAGTCACAAACATGATTTTAACCAAAAATATTGCTAGCCTACCACATTACCAGGAAGGAATCAATGTAGGCAATGAAATGCTGCTACTTTTCAGTAGTCTAGTGCCTTTTTCGCATACCACCAATAATATATACTTTAACTGGTGACAAAAAGCACAATGCTCGTTTATACAAAACCTTTTTTTTTTTTCCTCAAAATCTCTTTGTAAGGTTGTCTTCATTTTGAAATAAGGGAATTCATGCCAAAATCAGGAGAAACTGTATTTCTTTTGTTTACTAAATTATTCTAAAAAATAAGACAAGCAGGTAGAAAAAACAATGCACTGTGTGGCGTAGAAAGAAAAATGGGAAAAATTCATTGTCCTGAGAAGTTTGCCAACTGCCTCATTTTTGGGCATGTTTTAAAATATAAAAGAAAGGATTTTTAATCTCAAAATCGGTTTGTTGAATGCCTCCCTTATGTTTTTCCTTGTTGACAGCTAAGCAAACAAACCCTTTTTAATGTTCTAAAAACTGTACACAGACAAGTACATTCATGATATAATTAACTACTAACTTCTCTTGCTTAACAAAGAACCCATAGGACACAGAAACAGTGAATCAGTCCACTGGACAGGGACAAACTACAATTTATACGGAGGAAAAAATGTTTCCAAATCTTCTTTTTGTCTCCCACCTTTTCCTTTTATACTGTATATTGGACCAGTTTCTAAAACAATAATCGTCTCCTCCTGTAAGTTCATGGTTTTGCCTTTAATCAAAATCCAGGGTTTTGTTTTGTTTTGTTTGTTTTCCACACGCTGAAGTTGAAATCTCCGATGTTGGGAATGCTGTTTTCGTAGGCTACAATTGGTCGCTTGGGTGGTCTCTATCAGCTTCTGGTTTGACAGTTTGGCCAGGGGAAGGAGCATGGGGCGGGTGGGCTACAGCAGGGAGGCCGTGTGATAAAGACATAGGGTTGGGGACTATTCCTTCTACTGCTGCAGGTATGCCAGTGGAAGCCACACTTACAACGCCTGGGGGATACCTGCTGAGAGAAGAAAATGAGAACATACATGAACACCAAGAGATGACTGACCAGCAAGCCCACCTTGCCTCCTTCTAGAGCTACAGAGGTGCTTCTTTTGTTTTCAGACCAGTGAGAAAGACAGCTGGGTAAACTCCAGATGAGATACAATACACAGAGGCTGCTAAATAAAGCAAAAGATGCTGTGATTTACCCCAACGAGAAGTAACAGTTTGCTAGATTGTTTCTTTGGATTTCAGGTTTCATAGCATGAGTGACAGCACAGCAAAGGAAACAACCCGGAAGTATTGCTCCTCTCAAAGTATACCTCAACAAGAAGTCATTCAGGCTAGGTCTGTGCAATACATATCTGCTTCTCCATGACTTTCCCTCAAAATGACCTTTGAGGATTTTTTTTCTCTGTCATTCTTACACAAAATTTTATAATTTCATTGTTGTGGTTTAAAAAAGTATTTCTTTAAACTAATCTTGCAGTCCTTCTGATAGCTCCCCAACAGAGCAATCATACCGACACACTCTTAAGATGACAAAATCAAGCCTACTGCAGCTGATTAACTTTTTCAGCATCAAACTTGCCACTGTACTTGTCTGAAAGAGAACCGGTACTAGTCAGACAGAAGACAAGTGCTTTAGGCAGACTGCAAGAAAGAGATGCAACCACAAAAGCTAGAGGTGATTTTAAAGATTTCTTACTCTATCTGGACAAGCATCTAGGCCTAAATATTTTACAAATTCAATAAAAAAAAGTCACCCTCTGATTCAGTTTGATTTTATGATGGCTCTGATGTAATCAGGCTAAAAAGAAAAATCTTGCAGATCTACTGCTTCAATCCTGAGTTTCAGATGTAATTGATAAAACACTGGTATTTCACAGTGCTGTATATGAACAACAGCTACACAGGAACACTTTTAACAACAATATGTTTTCCTTTTTTTGGCCAGGTACCTCAATATCCATATGCAAGTTATCTCATGCTGGCCACTTAACACTGGCCCTTTGCCTCCTCTCCCCATCGTAAAGCCACACACTCATCCCTTGTTCTCTCCAGCTATATTCTGCTCACCCAAGCACCGTAGCAAGAGCGTTATGCATTTAAAAGCCTGAACACAGTTTGTGTGATTAGGCCCTTACTCACTGTGGCATTTGCTACCCTAGTATTTACTTAGAACTGAATGGGAGAAAAGGCACTTGGAGTCTTGTCAAGCTTTTTCAAATATCACATTATTCTGCCGGTGTATTCTCAGAGTGCAACACTGAAAGCGTTGAGTTCAGGGAATTTCACCCCTCATCAGTGGTATCTTTTAAAGTAATGCATGTTTGTGCTACTCATCCTAAACTCCCTCAAACTGATAGAAAATTAGGGCAGAACTTAGGCAAAACTCAGAGGAGGAAAAAAGCTGGGTGAAGGCATGTTTACTTGTTCTTCTTCCACCACAGAAACATCATGGGAACTGTTTTTTGCAAACAGTGTGTCAGAGGGGCTCAGCATGGCTATCTGACAAGGCGTGGGGATGACGAAGACACCATACACTGGCCTGGTCATCCTGGGAAAGCATCCTACAGATCAGAACACTGACTGTTGTCTGGGATAGATAACAAGCATGTGAAAGATCACAGCACCTGCAGGCCAGATAACTTCGTTCCCAATTGTATACATATTTACAGGGCTTCCTATGCTAATTCCTGCTCCAGAGAGGTTCCTTAGAATTAATTTGCAGCTGCTAATGGAATTAGTTGCTTGTTTCAGTACCTCAATTTGAATCTTATTAATCAAATTTGCTTCAATTCCTATGAAAACTGTCAGACTGGGTATTGTTTTACTTATTCAAATCGAATTTTGAAACAACTTATCTGTTACTCTAGGTGCTTCACAAAGAAGTCAGCATGACTGACACAACAAAAACTTCCATTTAAAAGCCCAACACAGCAACAGTTTCCAACACAGAATCTCTATTTTCTAACAACATGTTCCCTGAGCATCAACACAGCGGAGTCGGGAGAAATCAAGGAGGGAGCAAATTCAGTAACTGCATTTCCCTCAGGAAGAAAAATCAGAGCCTCCCCTTGTGAAAACAGACAGTGCTGAATCAGAAGCATTAACAGGTACCTTATCAGCACATTATGCTCTTTAAGTTCTCCTTTGACTCCAAATATTCTTTCTGTATATAAAAAAATTCCCTCTGGACACCAAGTTATAATAATTGGGATTCTACCCACCAGCACCTCTCCTCAGATAAAGGCTGCCTACACTGTTAGTAACACCCAAAAGTCCTACAATTCCTAAAGCTACACAATGGCAGTAGCCAAGTACAGATAATATATCCCTCTACAGAAACTCTATTTTGCTTGACAATTCCTAACCCTATTTTGCCATTCTCCTTTGATAATTTTTGTTACCTTAAAATTTAATCAGTGTTGTTCAAATTGTATCTCTGAAAGGAGGGCACATAAACGGAACAGCTTCTACACATGGGCATTTCTATCCTACATAACCTCTTAAGTTGCTATTTATTACTTTTCTATTCTTAATCAGCAAATACATTCCCTCCAGCACTTCATAAAGTTGCTCCCAATCTTCCTCCTCTGGCAGCAATAAGTTGAAATGTTTTCCAGGTAAAATGTCCACTGAATTAAATTCTTGTGAAGGCAGAAGAGAGCAATCAGTTAGTTATACCTCCTCTGCTACTTCATAGTCTTCCAACCCCTTCCCCCACAGTCTTAAATTTACAAGGAAAAATACAGTAGCCCTCTTAATTAGAACAGAAAGGCAACTTTAATTTCTATGTTAATCTCCTGTATTTTTTAAACATACAAGCACCTTGAATACACTATGTTGAGCTGTTCAAGAAACTGCTTCTGTCCAGAAAGAGCTTAAACATTTAAGTGCATGCTGTAATCTTACATTAGAGTCTGAAAATCACCAGTGAAATACCTCAACATGAAATAACTCCTGAACTGCCAACATTTAGCTATTCTCATCCAAGCACCTCTCTGGTACCTAGATACTCTCATCTTCCACCTGCTACAAGGCAGAAAAATGTATCAACATGTCTATAAATCGCACAACCCCTGTTCACTGGCTGTCAGATTTCCCTTTGCCTACAACCTGCATGCTCTGCGACACAGGAGATGGCAGGGGGTTATTATATACAGGCAGCTCAGTAACAAACACACAGTAGTAACACAAAAACAGGGCATATTATGCTGCTTCACCGAGACTACAACAAACAGTTCCTTCTCAGGAATATCGTTAATCTTTACTCATGGGATAGGTTCCATTTGCTTGACCTTTTGCGTTGATAGGGCATCTTGCATTTCACACAGTAAATTATTTTGTTTTCCACAGAATATGATGATATTCAGATGATCAAGGTTACATTCTGCTGATGAATGCTCAATGGTCTTTGCTTGTGATAATATCTGATAATTTAAAGAGTTCTGTCCTACATCAAAATACAAGTAAATGATATGTCCAGAATAAAACAGCCTCATTAGTTTTAGTTCACCGAAAGAGCTATTTGCATTTTTTAACATATAAATTATTATCCCAGGTCTTATCTTCTAATGCAATTACATGACTATGATACAGTTATTAGCACATCTGAAACACCACACTGCCTGTGAAAGACTCCAGAACTCATTTAGTTGAACATAATTTTGGACTGCAAAGAAAAGAAAAATCTGTTTCGAAGAATCAATTCAAATTCTGTACTTAATCCAGGTAGGAATTAAGTATCAGCAAACACTGCTACTGAAACCAATTTCTTCATAAAGCCTGAGCTTCAAGTTCCACGTATTTTATACTGTACAAAATAATAACTGCCTTCACCCCCACACAAACACTACTCTTATCAACCCTCCAAAATGAGGCTTTTAGTATTTGTTGTATGACTCTCAACTTATCCCTCAAAATTCCCAAAATTATTTTTTATTTTGCATTTGAAAATAATTGAGAAGTCAGAATTTATTTACAATGAATTTTCGTTATGGAAAAAACTGACTGAAACAATGTCTTAAAAAGGCATTCAGTTTGGCGTTTATCCTGCTTAAATTAAATACTACGGTCTTTACCTTGTACATCATTAACTCCCCAAACATTCCTAAGTTAAAATCCATTTCTAGCTGCGAAGCCTGCTTCTGCTGGACTTGTGACCCCCCAAATGAGAACAAACAACTGTGTTTTAATTTGGGCATGCAGCTCTGTTCTTAACTGCCATGACAGGGTTGGAGTTACCACCCCCAGCTCAGCAACACCTGCCTTCCAGCCTTTGTTGCATCCAGCTATACCCTAAGTGCTCCAAACTAAAGCCAATGAAACCACATGCTGTGTGGAGCAGAACACAGGGGCTTGAACTTCTTTTTTAGGCAAACAGAAACACCCTTCTTCTGGTATTTAGGGCGACAGTACTTTTTCCCAAAATAACATCTGGACATGATGCGAGATACATGCATGTTCAAAGATACTCTTTTCCTTTGCTGCCCTTAGGGCTACTGATAAGGAGATTATGGCAGAGGGTGGTGATGCTCCCCCCTGCCATCCCTCCATCACCTCCCGATGAGTCTGTCAGAAGTCATTGACACACGAGAACTTTGCTTCACTTCCCAACAGTGCACAGCTGGGTTGTCACAGTGGTGTAACACACACAGAAAAATCCTCTATCTATTAAAAGTATGAGGTAGCCCTCCTAAAGAAGGACAAAGGTAAGAGAAACATATGAAGAAGGACAAAGAGGTTAAAAAAAGAATAGTGAAATGACTGCACTGTCCCTCCCCTTAAGGCACTGAGGGGAAGCAGCTTGTTTGTACCTTTCTCAGCCACTTTCACCCTACTTATGAGGAAATGCCATACTGGAAGATAAAAAATTGAAGACATTTTTCATAATTAAAATTTGTGCGAAGCTGGCTACTAGGAAAAAACCTGTTGCTAGAACAGCTGTAGGAATAAAGGGACAGAGAAAGACTCGCAGACAAAGTAACTAAGGAATGTACATATTAGATATAAAAAAATTGCCCTTTTTATTAAGATCTACTTTCACAATTGATTGAGAATACACGTATCAACTCCCTCAAATGCTTCTGCTTAAAAATTAAACGTATAATTTAGAAAACAATATTTTAATCATCTTCTCATAATCACCACAGGCAATTCCACTGTATTCAATACAGAGTTATTTGTTCTCTCATGTGTCTGGAAGCCACAAAGCCACGTAACAATAGTGTACTACTGAAAGTCCTTCTGCTACCTACTGCTGCATCATTACCTTCAGCAAAAGGAACATAAACTTCCACTGCACCCACTGGAGATGACCAGAATTGTTTTATTTGAATATTCAAAAAGATGTGAGTTGTTCAGATATTACTAACCACACAAAAAAAGGAAACATACTTACATACTGCATGACTTCATCTAGCAAAACAAAATTATTCTCCTGAATGCAACAATTACGAAAACAATACAGCTGGGGCCTAATGCAAAACCACTTCATTAATTAATAGGAAGGTCTTTTATTTATTCTTGAATGCCTATTCTGATGAATGAAGGAGGTTTTCCTTTTACACCTGCAGCATGCTTACCTGTACGCAGCACCATTAAGCTCTGGATGAACAACTCCGGGATCCATGCTGGCCCAATGTGTAGCTGCAGTCAAATGATCTTTGTTAACACAGTTTTTCAGACTGTCTGGAATACGACCTAGGATGAAGCAAGGGAGAGGAAATAAAAAAAAAATAAATGTATGCCTTATGCTCTTAATGTGTCTCTGTTAAAAATAGTTATAAATATTTGCATATTGAAATCAACACATAAAATCACACTAAGAGCTTATTTTTGATCCAAACTGTTCCCTTTTTGACTGAGACTTGGTTAATAATGGTTAAAATGCACTGTGTAATTTTTATTTCTCTGTCTCTAACTTTTGTATACAGGGTCTCAATAAAACCATAATCAACAAGATTCATGCTTTCCAAGAAGCCAAAACCTGAGTATCGAGCATGGGTGCCACTCAAAATCAGTAATGTAGCCTCCTGCTCTCTGTCTTTAATGTCACTTTCCTCCTTTTCCCTCCATGTGTAATAGCAATAAAAACACTGATTGAAGAATGTAGGGCTCTGAATGGAATTTCGCCACAAACCTGAATACGACTGACATTTTTTTTCTGTCCTCCTGATCTTCCCCTTCTTCACCTCAACTGCTCTTCACATTTATTTACTATAATGTTTTAACCCTCAGCCAGCTCTTTCATTCCTACAAAAAATGAAAATACACCAGGAAACTCCCTTTTTCATTTCTTCAAAACTTCTGCTTAACCTCTGAAGTATAACTGAAGTTTTAAGACACTGATACTGGAAGATCTGTCAGCCTGATTCAGCACATACTGGACAAGCCTCTGTCTTCTGCAGAACCATCTCCAGCCCTGCAAAAAATGGCATCCACAGATACGACACACATTTTCTTCATGGCAACAGGAATATCTCCACCTATTTCAACAAGAGATCAAATGCAGCCTGTGTTTTTTCTAGCAACTGTTTAAATTTATCTTTTCTGAAGTCTAATGTTACTGTGCATTTGCACACAAAGAGGCAGAAAGAGGTAAATTTGAGTCTACCCTTAATACTGTTGGCAATAATACTGCAAAAAAACTTTCCAAAAACCTGACCATGCTCCACCATTAAAGTGTTCAGGGTTTTTGCCTCCAGCTCCCTACTGGAAATTTGATTAAGTACTTCACTACTCTTTGCCTGCTTTTTCTATCCATCAGCCTGGCCACAACAGGGCTGTAAAAAATTCCACAGAATTGCTTTTTGTCTAGTGGATACCATCAAGTATTTGTTACTCCATGGCTTGCACTTATGTCACTAAAACTTCCCACGTCTCCTAAGCACAAGTCAAAAGGGCTCCTTAGCTCAGCATCAAACAAGATATATGCCCCATTATGGGTGAATTCCTACCGTTCTCCTGATTAGAAATCATCTTCTAAATTTAGCTGAAATATACATCCACCTAAACTTCTGCCAAAATTGCCCACAAATTTAAACCGTATCTTTCTTTTCTGATGTTGATCCTTCTGAAGTATTTTTAAACTGCAATCATGTCTTCATCCTTGCCCCTCCCATTCTTCATTTTGCTAACTTCTGTAGGTGTGTTCTACTAGCTTCCCCTTACAAACCAGTATTTATTTATTCAAAACATCTAACATCATTTTCACTTGCCATGCTCACCCTCACATTTCTTCCATTACTGTTTTCAGTGGTCCTCCTTATTTAATATTTTGAATGTTTCCATCTTCGAAAATATATTTAAAGATATTTCATCTCTGCTTATTACTTTTATTTTATACAACACAACATCATTGACTTTCTGGTAACAGCAGACCCACTTGACATCTTTATTGTCAGATGCTAGCGATAGCTTGCATTCCTTTATTGTACACCTTTTTCCAATTAGTTTCTCCCTCTGCTTCCTCCCTCCTCTGTGCTCCCCTATGACTTTCGCATATCCAGCTTTATCCCGCCCTTCCTGTATCTTTCCTACATTTGTTTTAGTCCAATTCAATGTCATTCTCACCTCCCTAATGCTGGCCTCAGTCTGGTCTTACTACAAACCACGTGCAAACACTGAAGTGCTGACAGCTTCAACACAAATCAGTGACACAGATCGCTGATAGCACAATCACACACTTTAAGAAAATATAGGTCTGTCTTCCTAGGCACATATGTTTAGGTTGTTGCACGACACTTAACATAAAACTAGCTCGATATAGCTGACTTCTTCAGTTTTCAAATCTCAGCCTACTAGTGCTTACTTGCACATCAATCATCCCCCAAACAGGTATCATACGCTGGTTTGTGCAATCTCTCTCAGAGCTATCTGGGAGCAGGCAATAGTTATATAAAAACTTAATGAAGGTATTGTTAGAGTTCTGCTGGAGTATAAGCACAAGGACCAATTCCAGCAAAGGCACGGTTGGAGTCTTTAGGTTACCTCTAAAACAGAGAGAAATAGTCCTGTAAAAGGCCATTCAGATCAGGAGTTTGAGGTGCCTTTAATCACCATGCAGAGGAGAATCTTCGCTCTGCACAGGCTATAAATGAAACTAAATTGCCCAGCCTCTCTAGGCACAAGACACAGGAAAGGCTATTGCTAGCGCTTTTTGTACAGCAGAGCAATGTGTTGGCACTGAACTACTCTCAAGGTGACACAGATGGCCCTTCATGTCTGCAGAGCATTGCCTATATTGCCAAGGGGGAAACAGCAAAGTCCTACTAAAGAGAGAACATTAGTGCTTAATGAATCATTTTCCAGTATGAAAATCCTTCCTTTTATTTTAGGCTACAAGGGATTCAAACCAATGCCAAATGGCTCACCCTTCTCATTTTCTTTATTAGCAGTGCATGTTGAAGACTAACTGTTTTCTCTTATGTGAACAGTTCACAATTACATGGTAGTTATATAACAAAGAGACTGTGTCCTTTAAAATGCCAGGCTTCTTTAGCAGTGCTTTAAAGAGAGGAACATCTAAAATAAGAGTACCCTCCCAATAAAATACTGAAAACTTTGTTTTGATGTAGTGTACAAGTCGTTAGATATTAGCATTACTAGGAACAGCATGAAAGTTTAGATGCTTTATCTCTCAACATTACAGCGTTAAAGACACTGAAACTCCAGACCATCCTCTAAGACAAATTCGGAAAATAACCAAGGAGACCAAGAGAAAATAATGAAGAGAACAGAACTGCTCATGACAAGTACAAGGGGGCATCCAGGAAAACCTATGAAAGATACCAGCAGTATCTGGATGACTTGCAGTCAAACCCATCAAATGGATAATATTTACATGCAATGACAAAAAGCAAACAAAAAAGAAACTGAATTTTTCAGATACAAGTACATTTCTGTTATATGGAAAAAGCACTTATTTTGCAGTGCCTGCCTTCTCCTTGCAATTGCAATGAACCTCCAAAATCATCTCCTCCAGTTCTGAGAATAGACTCAGCGGGTTATTTGCTCATTTCTGTCTTCCAAATACTAGAAGCAGTAAACAAAACCTAAGGCTGGTTCTTTCCAGCATCTTTCAAGACTGAAGAATGAAAAAGTTTGTTAAAAAGAAATATGCAGTGAAGGAGCTAATAAGGGGAGTTAGTACCTGTGATCGCCCTTCGGATCTCTCGTGCTGCTTCCTCCCGCATCTCAATTGAGGCTTGTTCACTATACCAGGCTGCATGTGGGGTACAGATCAGGTTTGGTGCATCCTTCAAGGGGCCCTGACTAAAGCTAAATGAAGATTTAAAACAAGATCAAATGACAAAAAATACTGGGGGGGGGGGGGGGGCGGGGAGAAGGGGGAGGAGAGAGGTTCCAATGTATTTGTACATACACAGACTAATTTCTACAACAGAAAAGAATTGCATTTTTATTCCTTCTTGGGTTTGTTTTAATTCTGTCAGTTAATTTAATACACTATTCATGGTATAAATAAGCAACAATCACCTCTCATAGACTCAAAGGGTAGAACTTGAGTATAGCAGCAACATCAGCTTCTGTCCAATGCACTTATTGCTAACTACAGCCACTGCCACTGCAGTTCTGGTGCAAAAATGCATAAAGCAAGACACAAATCAATTCAGGATGCCATTCCATTTCTCCATTTCATCACAGTTTTACTTTTACTGCATTAGCCAACAAAGCTCTGTTCTCTCAACAGTCACTGTCAACGTGACAGTCATTTAAAGAAAAAAATCTTAAAATTACTTCCAAGTAAGATGTGTGTCCATCAGCAGCCTCAACTTTTTTTTTTTTTTTTTTTGATAATTTGGGGGGTGTGTGTGTGTTATTTTTAACTACTTTTTCTTTCCTGTTCCTTTATAGAAACTCCACAGAAAGAAGGAAATTTACAGATTGATTTTCAGAGTAAGTAACGAATCTGTGCAAAAGTGCTATCACAGATATAGAGTGAAGAACCTGAAAATAATGGAAGCTTGCTCCTCCTACTTACTTCCAGTTTTAATAAACTTACAGTCAACAACAGGAGCACAAATATTTTAAGACAAAAGCGTGCTTTCAGAGTTGGTCATAATTCATGAAATGATAGAATTCATCTGTAGTTCAATAAACATCAGAGTATCTGGCAAAACTCTTGAATACAGAGTTGCATGCTGCGATCAGATAGACATGCAGCACTGAAGCCAAAGGAAATTGTGGCTGTAATCCTGCAACTGAATCTCTGCAGATGGCATCTCCATGCAGCAAATGGGGCTTCCTATAGGTGCAATGGTCTGCTTCTACAGATCTGAGATGTGAATTGGGAAGAATGTATGTAGCTGAAAGTCCCTTGAGCTGTTAAGACTCTGGCTTTGCACAGCACTACTGCACTGTAATGACTACATTTAGAGGTAAATGAATGCAGGATATGCATAAATAAAATTAAATATTTGTGATGTGGCATTGTGTCTTGGTAGATATAAAAATTCACCTAAAAGGATACTACTCTTTTTTTTTTAAAGCTTCTATCTCCCCACTCCTCAAGCTGCTATGAGAGATTCTATCCTCTTGCCTGTCTTTACAACCTGCCCTCAAGTCCTGAATCTGTTCCTTTTCAAAAACTTACGTACATTGTTCCAGTTAAAATTAACATTTCTCCCTGCCCAGACTGAACCGAAAAAGGCTTGTTAGATACAAGCACTAAGCTACAGCAGTCTGTTCTCATAACTAACTCAGAAGCCGGACTCAAGAACATATCAAATAGGCTCGTTTCTGATCAGGAGAGCTGATATCTTAACACCAATGCCACTTTGGGGAGTGGTACATTTCTGCCTAAAACACTGGACTTCTCAGTGTCATTCAAAAACTAAGGCTTGTGCTACTGGCTCTGCTAAGGACAGCAGAGCTACTACTATCCTGATAAAGGGCAAGACAATATGAAACCTGCACTCCGACCACCTTCCTTAACTTTTTTTGCAACTGTTACATTTATGGCTTTCCTGCAGAGGTGACCTGGACAAAAGTATGCCTTTTCCTCCAGAAAGGTGTCATAAAGTAGTTATTCCAACTCTTTGCCTTCTGAAAGAGTCTGTTCAAGCATTGCCATTAGATGCCTCCAGAGTTGCATCAATGACAAAGGAGCACTCCCCTCAAAGCCATGACACAAAGCCACTCCCAGGGTTTCAACCCAAGTCCCTGCTATTTTTACTAAATAAACCCACTGGCTATTTTTTTTAAAGGAATCAAATGAGGGATGTCGCTTTTTTCACTTCTGACCACATACACAAGCTCCATCTACATTTGCATTAGTCCAGTGCTGCACAGATTCATGTTGCTTTACTACGGAATATTTAGCTATCAAATGAAGGGCAAACTCAATTTACTTGTTGCTGTTGATTGTATCATGCACTAAGACTTAAAAATAAGAAAGTGAACAAAATAAAAAGAAAAGAAAAGGAAAAGCACCTGAATGGTTCTGACTCATGTACATCTAAGGCTGCCCCTCGTATCCTTCCTTCCTTCAGGGCCTGTGCAAGTGCTTTTTCGTCTACTAACCCACCTCGAGCTGTGTTGACCAGGAAAGCCCCTTGTCTCATCTAGGGAAAGTTAAAAACAAGAATGATGAAATAAAAATAAATGAAATAAAATCGTTGTGGCATTATTTTTTACTCAAAAGAAGCATCCATTACAACAAAGGCTATTGAGCTGGTTTAACCTGTAACAGTTGTCTTCCCTTTCCATTGGAAAGTACCACAAAATGTGATGCTTCTAACAAAATGCTATTTCACAGCACTTAATAACCTTGTTTCTTGTAAGCAGTGTCTTTTAATAGAAGCGTTGTTTCAGATATTGTGCAGTAACATGATCAAAAGATACAACTGTGCATATGAAAGTGACAGATCATTTTATGCCTTTTTATTTCACTGTGAAATTGCATGAGACAAACTACAGCATGTTCTTAAACAAATTCATATTTTGTGGTTTTCAAGTTTCACACAAATAAAAGCCTACATGAATTTTTCACAGAAATAAATGCTTTTGGATTTTCAAACACTTTTCCCTTTAGTTGCCAAAACACAGCAGATCTGGTTTCTTTATGTTACTTCAGCTTCCTCCTCCCTGTGAGATTTTTCAAATAAAGGTCTAAAGAATTCTTGTATTATTCAATTAAAAGGCATGAAAATGAATTTGGTTGAGAACGCTGTGTGCCCAGGAGAAAAGCTGTGCTGTGCATTGTGCAGATTAGCATTGTAGATGACACTGTGTACAGAGAACTACAAGAATTTACACCATAATATATCCACAACTTGAAAACAAAGTGGCGGTTCAAATAAGAGAGATGGTACTGAAAAAAAGTAAATCACTACATCCTGCTTCCAGCCACCCTAATACTTCATCTTCTACCAGATGTCTCAAACACAGCTTCTGATCTCAGCAGCATTTCTGTGCATGAAGGTAAGCATATGAAGAGGAGGAATCATGGTGATGAATGATAAAAATCTCATTTTGTACTGACTCCATCTCTCACCGTAAGAACAAGAAAACCCCAACATTTTGACACCAAGTCAACTACATGAAACCTACGCATCAAACTAAAGCTTATGTAAATGGATGCTCTAAAAGTCTGATTGAAAATGCCAAATTCATGAACAGCAAGGAGGTTTGGATGAAAGTCAGCTACTATTTTTTTTTGTTGTTGTTACATCAGATTATAGGAAACATTAAACAATTAACATGCAAATGCTTGCAGTAAGATTATAAGAAAAAAACCCCACCATATTTCACTGGCCAACTCACTAGGTTTAGTGTGGCCCAGTCTCTCTCCATTTGCAGACTCCTGTGCTTACAGCAGAAAATAGACATTGGTCTGTATAGCAAAACCAAAGTCCACTTACACGAGTAAAACTAAGGGATACTCCTTCCAGTTTTGTGTCATTAACTTGGGAATTCAAACAGTGAAGAAGCAAGGCCCATGATCTTGTCTAGTAAGAACAAGACATTCCTGATGGGAACCATCACTGCATCTCCATTACTTAAATCAGCTGTGAGAACTAGATCAAAACTAGCACAGAAGGGCTCACCTAGGTGACAATCACACCTGCTGCACAGACATCATATAGGCTCACAGGAGCTCATCCATCCTTCCTATGTCTGTGCTCTCGCAAATAGATAACTGAGTTTTAAGTACAGCTTGGTGTAGTTATATGTACTTTGAAGGATGTGAAAATTTAGCAGTGAACCCTGCTAAAATTTTCTGTCTAATCTTAATAACCTTGCTTGAGTTTTCATTTTAGGCCTATTTACAAAACTCTAAAGACAAGCCCAAACCAAACAGAACATGGCTGCATAAATGCACTCCGGTGGGAATGAACTACATGACTCATGATAAACTATAAGGGTGGATGCAGCTGGAGATGACCCTTAACAATAGGTGGAAGCTTGAAGGAGCTTTACAGCTAGAACTGCTGACAGCTGTTGAATTCACCTACATTAACCTGCAGAGCTGCTTTAAAAATGTCTTGCATTTAAATTGCAGCATCTTTTTCTCGAATCTGTAAAACTAAAGATGACCTCAGCTTCTCTTAAGAGCACTTGATTACTGTGGGTTCAACACACACAAGCTTGGAACGTTTCTCTGAGCTGCTCTGGGATTGCAAGGCCAAGCACGATGGCTAGGCAGAATGCTGACGAATTAAAGGGAAAAGCTACTAGAAGAGAAGATTGACACCAATTTTCAAGGACATTTTAAAGTTATGCAATTTCAGATTGTAAACAAAATTCAGGGTGAAACTTCAGTGAAATGAGATGCACCATACTTCTCTGTACTTTCTTTAAAAACTGATTTTACATGAGCATGCAATACTGGTCAACAGTGGCATGCAACAATAAAAATTTTAGGCCAACTCTAACATCTGTCAGCCTAAAAAAGCTATTCTGCTCTTTTTGACTTAGAAGATCTGCTCTACAGAAACTAAGCAGCCAGAAGTGTTACAATTTCATGGTTTTCACAACAGTGGTTACAATACAGACTGCTTCATCCAAATGTTTATCTAAAGCAAGAACTATCTCCTAACATTTTAATCCTTGCTTTAATCATGAAGGGTAACAAATGGCAGCATAAATGCTTATGACATCCTTTCCAGTACAGACTTTATTATATGTATTTAATTTCAGATGGTATCACTCACTTCTCTGACTAATGCACTAAGCCCTCTCCAAAGCTCACTGCATTTATCCACCTCCACTCAAAAACTTCCTGAGATACACTGGCCCAAGTTTCAGTCTGTTATACAAGGGACCACTGCTCAGCCAGCTTTCAGACAGTCCCACTGAATTCAGCGTGATTCTCTTTGGGTCTAGATGTTGGCTTGCAAAGACATCTAACCACGTAATAACCATGAAATGTACCTGAGCACACAACAAAAGATCATGTTCAAGAGCAGGGTGACAGAGCTCTGTTCTCCGAAGAGATCTGCACTTCAAACTTCTTATTTTTTTGGAGTTTTAAATCCCAGTATTTATATTGGGGTGGATCTCCAAAATCCCTAACCTCTCAAAATCAAGAAGCAATTATGTTGTCAGTTTTCTGCCACAATCCTACATGACTATGGAACCCATGCAGTGATTACTTCCTTTCTTCTGAAGTTCAAGAGCAGTAGGTGCAAACTGTTTCTTAGAAGCCAAGTAGTAATTTTACTGCAAAAGAGTGCTACTGGTATTTTTTACTAACACATACAAACACTACTATATAAAGAACATCAAAACCAACTATAATATCTTAGAGATTCTTTCCTGCACACTATCTAGATTCTTAGATCTCAACATTCTATTTCTGGCTGTTAACCACGCTGAGGCTGGAGTCAGAAGCTAGCCATTTAAATGAAAAAGCTTACACCGAATTAGTCAACAATGGAACAGTTACTAAACCTAGATTTTGAAGTTATCTGAACATTATGTAAAACTTTTGGGAGAGATCAGTACTAATTGCAAGAAACATTATTTTTCCAAATAATACAATGCTGTAACTGTGATCCATCCATGAAGTGCTCTGCAAGCATCAGGGCTGAGCACAGGGGGGAGCCATTTAGTCACAATCCTTCAACCGCAGCTAAATAACTCAAACTGAGGAACAAGAGTGAAAGGCAGAATCACTACCTGAACACACACAGGTAAACGAAGCAGCTACTAGAAGACATAGAAAGGGTACTTTTACATAACTGTAACTTTTATTTAATCTGAGCAACATTAAGAAGAATAAATTATTTTCACAAATGCAAAAAAGACAATAAAAGCAACAATACGTAAACTACAGCTATTTCCTAATCGGTTACAAACTTACTTATTCTCAAAGCAGCAAAAGGGAAAAAAATCTCGTTCAAATGAGAATCTGCCTGTTTACACAAATAAACGCTATACAGTGTCAGCAACCACTACCAACTGGTGTAGAGTGCACCCTCAGAGATTATTACCTGCTTTATGGTGAAGTCATTAATAAGATGATGATTGTGTTCATTCAAGTTGCAGTGCAGGGTAACACAGTCACTGTGGAACAGCAAGTCCTGCAAAGTGCTCACCCGCTGCAGTCCCAGAGCACGCTCCATGCCATCTGAGAGGTATGGGTCATAGAAAATCACACTGAAGCCAAAGGCTTTGGCACGTAGTGCTACTGCTTGCCCAACACGCCCTACAAGATAAGCAACGAGAACACATGTGAAGCAGCTGGTGTAAGTAGCCTTCTCCTTCCTATTGCAAATGCTTGTATCAAACCATACTCTCTGTACAGCAACTGGAAGAGGATTAAGAAAAAAAAGGCAGCTCCCATGCCACTTGAAATCATCCCTAAGATCAGGAAAGTTACGTCTGGGCTGTTTCACGCTGCCTTGTTCAAAACAAAGCAGGAGGTTTGCACCTTCTGCAACCGGAGATCTGAAATGCCAGAAGATGTCACGTAATCTGCAATAATCTGTGTAATACAAGGGTTCGCCTGCTGGGCCTGTTTACGGTAAAACACTACCGCCTGTAAACACACCCTGCCAAGGACTTACTCTTACCCATGTCAGACCAGCTGGATTTAATAAAAAGCTATAAAATTAATCCTAAAAAATGCATGCAATAGAAGATAATTTGTTTAATCTGAAGCTCAACTATTCTCAATGCATGGAATCTCCTTTCTGACCTAGTATTTTCTTTCATTTTCTTTCAGCATTAAAATGCCTACAAGAATCCTGTCATCTAAGGCTTTAAAAAAATTTGTATCCATCTACCTAAATGATTAATAAATACAGTCCATCATATGGCACCTAGTTAAGAAGAGTGCAGTACCATTTGGTTTTCACATTGACCTTAGCTTTTCTCTGTTCCACTTTCCTTACTGTCGTATTTCCGAGTTATGCCTGGAATTGCTCTATGGGCATGACTCCGTGGCACAAATATCAGGAGGTGTGTATTTCCCTTTGACACACTACCAGTAAAATAGAAAGTAAGTGGTAAGTGAGCGCAGAGTAAGTGTATTTCGAAGAACCAGGAAGAACAGACTTTTCAGGTTAGAAGATTCTCATGTTAGAGACACTAGATTCTCATGTTAGAGTTATCACAAATGTTAAATAAAGACACTTCAAAAGCATCACTAGACCCACCATAACAATCGTTTGAGGGGGGAAAAAAAGTCAACAAGTTTTCTTTTTCAACATCTGAGTTAGTTCAAAAAAGCATCAAATTAACACAGGGAAATCCCATTTCTTTCCAACTGTGCTTGAAGGTATTTCCCTCTGCTTTTCAGTTTTTCTTTGAATAAAGTTAAGCCGCCACAGGAAGAAAGGTTTTTTGTTGATTATTTAACATGAACACTGCAATTCCACAGTGCTTAGTAACAGATGTGCTTGGAATATTAAACAGTATGTCCATCTGATGGGGACTGTTGCTTTTATTTGGGGACACGAAGTCAAAATACTCCTCAAACTTTTCTTTCAGTACTTGCATACATGTTATTCAATTTCGAAGCTGTTTTTTATAAACTTGAATTGGGACAATTTTCTAACCCTATTATTTTCAAGCTTTGGCATGTTCACAGCTCAAGGAACCAAGTCACACAACTGTGACACTATTTTTTGTTTGTTTGTTTTTTGTTAAACGAAGCATACAGCTTTTACTCCAGCTCCATTCATTTTCACATGCAACATTCTGTCATCTGTTCTTTTTTTCACTCTTTACAACATTAATACCTGAGGGGATTCATGACAGTGAAATCTCTTACAACAGACTCTCCAGTTCAGCTGTACTTTCTATTCATTGCAACCAGGCTAATAAACCAAAGCCGCCTTCAATGCGTGCTAAGTTTCCTTCTGAATCATATGCGTGTACCTCTAGCCAGAACTGTCCTATTACAATTATTTTATGGGATAAAACTCTTCCACAATTGAAAATTCATATTTAGTCTTAGTCATTAGACAAATACATGGGTGGACTGATGTAATTTGCCAATTCCTTTCTCAACTACTGCCCAACAATACAATACAACCACAAACCTACGATGTTTTTTTTCCCCTTCCTGAAAAACTTTTATTATACACGACTCTCCTGGGCATGAGGGAGGGCTCAAAACCTACCTCAGCACATCAAGAACAACAGAACAGCATACGAAGCATCCTACCTTCAGGATAACTCTCTCAAAATCATAATACAATTGCTATGAATATTCCTAGCTGCTTCCAGGCAAGGAAAATTCTGAAGTTCAAAATATTAAATGAACTTCTTGGCCTGTAGTGTGGGAAGAATGCAGAAAATGTATGTTGTATACAACTGCAAAAAAAGCAGAAAGCCAAAAAAAGTCTATTTTATAAATTAGAGATTTACATGGAGCTCTAGCAAAGCCCATGCATCTTTTCAGTGACACCAGAAGTGTGGAGAGGCTCATTAAAAACACCTGGGTCTCCTGTTATAGTCTGACCCATCCACTCCCGGTAAGCCTCCGAGCTCCTCGGTCCGTGGGTGTCTCTGACCTTGCCCTTGCCAATGACTTCATTTGAGTGTGACAGTATAGTAGCTGCAGTTGTCAATGACGCCCATTCAGCCCTTGGGCAAAGAAAGCACATCCTATGCCAGTATTACAAAGATTTATAAAATGCCCTTGATACTGTGGAAATGTTGATGACCTGCCTGCAGACTTCCACGGAAAGAAAAAGTGCTTTCACTTAGCAGCTCCTTCCTGCCTATGCAACAGTAATGGAGAATCTGGGTAATTTTTCCTCCCTCTTGGAAAACTCTGCAATGTGCAGAGTACAATTTCGTTACATTTCCTGCTGAGCACGTAAGAGAACAAGTAGGACTGCTAAGTGCACACCATTTATTGCACAGTAATACCATCCAACTCTTAAGCCTTAATATTGTCTGATAATGCAGATCAGAACTTCGGGCCATATCTAGTCAGGACTGTGGGACTGTTGGGAGAATATAGCAGGTGAGGAAAGACAAACTGAGTGATGACATTTATTACGATGTGGAGACAGATGTATTTGGAGGAATTTCACCTCTCGAGTGAGGAAATGCATTAGCTATGAGTCATCAGCATTTGTAACTGGGAAGGAAGGGGAAGGGAGTGTGACTTCACTGCTGTAAAATCATCATTACAGCAGAACCAGGTCCAGCTATCTATTCACCCAAGTACTTACATGCTGCTGCTCATAAATACTCTCCTATAAAAAAAACCTACATGTCTAGATACAAGGTGCAAAGGTAGGTTGCTGTTTTTTTTTTTAATGTAGAGCTTACTATCCACGCTTGTGATGCATCACTTGAAATATAGGACACTGGATAGTAATAAAGATTAAAAGTGACAAAGACAGCTGTTTAATGAGGTGATATTATTTATGTAAAGCTCAAAGAATCACACACTTCATACAGACAGAAAGAAACACAGGCTCTGCCCTAAGGAGCTCAGAGGCTAACCAAACAACACAACAATGATGGATGGTACCCAACGAGCAAACGAAGGAGGCATTTTATGCTCTTGACTCTCTGCTTATCTTTACAAGCTCAATACAAGCCAAGGCTAAGAGATAGGGTTAACTTTAAAGGAAAAGCATGGAGTAATAGGATTAAGCAGGATAGACCAAGTGTCAAAACAGGAATATTCATGAGAGAAGGCAAAGAAAAGAGTGGGTGATGGAAAGAAGGCAGGTGAGTCATGAAACTTGGCTAGACCAGTGGATAAGGAAGAGAGTAGCTGAAGCTTTGGAGTCATTCCCTTGCACAGAGATATGCAAGAGCTAGGGTGTTTCTCTTTGGCAAAACAAGAGAAAAGCCCAGGAACAGATGTGATGAAGGTTCAGAGTTAGCTGTTGCAGCAGCAAAGTGATAAATTTAAGCAACCCACTGCTGAAGAGACAATTTTTAGACATGAGTAGAGGAACGTAACTGTGGTTGAGATACACGATGATCTCAGACACATTAATGAGAAACGACAGAAATAACGACACTACATAGAACTAGAGACAAGAAGGACTTAGTAACAGATGATGGGAATCGTTTTGTGTGCAGTGCATTTACTGCATAGTCTCTTAGTGGTTCATCACTTCTGACACTGACATCTCTAAACAGTAAAATAATAAACTGAGGCAAAACTACAGATGTGGGAAGACGCCACTAGTAGACAAACACAACCTAAGGGCAACAGTCTTCTGAAGGTGGTTGTAAATACACGTTTCAGTATGAAACTAGAGACAGGTAGCCTCTTGCAGTAATCTGTAACAGAAAAGAGTGCACGCCACAGCCTAAGTGCCTGAAGTGCTCGAATGTGAAGTCTAGTACAGCCCTATTTCCCTATCTTCTAAGACCACATCTTTATTTTTCGTTAATACATAGCTACATAGAAGTTTGTTAGGACAGGCTGGAATCAAAATGTTCTGCTTATTCGTGTACAAGCACAAAAAAACCATGGAAGTTTTCGTAACTGACTTTAAAAGTTAGTTTTCCTTGGAATTGTGATTATTCTATTGTAGGAAAAGAAATAGGAACAACAGAAGTCTGGAGAAAATGACTGGTTAATAACTGTAACTGGTGTCTACCTTTAAAATCAGATTGTACTAGCCTTTTACTATACTATGCACACAAAAGGCTTGCTTTTTGAAACTAAAACCAGAAACTAGCATTCTACGTAGCTTCACATATTTGCCATCTGATTATCCATGTTTCTTTATACTTTCCAGTCACTCACAACAGAAATAACACACACAAAATTCACTTAAGGAATCCAATAATCAATTACTTTTTTTTCTAATCTCAGTCTGGAATTTGCTCAACACAAAAAATGCAATGCCAATATGACAGGTATCTCCAGCAAATATGAACATAGCATATGAGCCAAGGCTTCAGTTTCCAATACTAGGTATGCTTTTCCATTTTTAAAACACTGCAAGTGACTGTATAATTCACGTACAGACACTGTGAGCATAATAATCGTGTGTTTAAATGAGGTACATAATTACATGGGTATAGATTTGAGAAAGCAACTTCATGACTAACTTCTTGAAAGTCATATTTTAAAGGCAATTCTCTGACTGTGAAGATGTTTTTGGTGTGTTGCATACTCATTTAAATGAGCACTACGAAACGCCAGGCTATTTTCAGCTTCCAAAAGTAAGATTTTGTGGTTTGAATTATTTGACAGCAATGTGTAACTGGAACAGTCATTTAAGTATGATGCCTTGTTGTCAAAATCATATTATTAATTCCTGTGGATGAATACCACAGCAATTACATCCACAATCTATCAGATCTTTGATAAGACAAGCACATGACTGAATAATTTTTATATAGAAACTGACTTGCTTGTTTTTCTTCTCTACTTCTGTAACAGACAGTAATTAATTCATCTCAAGCAAGCCTGTCCATCTGTTAGATGCTGAAACGTTTAGGGCCATTCCGAGAGGTAAAGTAGGTGATTTTATTAGGTCTGGAAACATTTCAAACTTTCTTGCATATATTTTTCCTCTCATTTGAGCTGAAATACCATTTCAGATGCAGCTCAACCAAATGCACAATATAACTGCTCTGCAGGCTGTTACTGCAGCAAAGGCTTTTCAGGGATGTTAAAAACAGCAAAAGGAAAAAAGCACAAACAGGGCCAAATATGACAACAGATAAGAAATACAACATATACATGTGACACTGGGCTGAAGTAGCAGGAGCCTTGTCCTGGAAAAGGGAAGTGATGGCATCTCCTTCTCTTACCACCAGTGTGCCTGAGAGCAGGCAATATAGCAACAGAAAGATGTATGGAATTTCAAAGAACTGAGACAGTATCAGCAAAGAAGTGAGTTTTCTGAGGGAAATGATGATGTATAAGGGGAAAAGATCTGAGACATATAAACACCAGGAATTAAATGGTATTAGACAGAATGCTGGACATGGAAAAGACTGAATTAAGTGTTCCATTTTTATAGCTCAAATCTTCATAATGTTTTCAAAGCAACGGAAGGTGAGGAGTATTAAACCACCTCTCAAGCCAACATACCTAATCCAATAATGCCCAAAGTCTCCCCTCTGATCCTGGCAGCTCCAGAAGCCACTTCCCGGATCTGTTCAACACTCTGTACCCTTGTGCCTTCCCGCAAAGCCTGGTGAAGCCAGGTGGTTCGCCTGTACAGGTTCAGAATGTGGCACATGGTAGAATCTGCCGTTTCTTCTACCGAGGCAGCTGGCACGTTACACACTGCGATCCCTGCAAAGAACCGGGGGAAAAGATACCAGTTGCCAAACATTTCTTACTTTTTCCCATTTAACAGAAACTCACGAGTATGATGTTTAAATTTACAGATATTTCAACACCTGTTCTGCAGAAATACTAAGTTTCTGACTGTAATGGCAGACAGACTACTTGACATAATGGTTGATAAATATGTGCAAATATTTTTTTCTTATTTTTTATTGCTTTTTATTCTGTTTGCAAACTAAGGCAAACAGTAAACAAATAACAGAAACCACAAAAGGAAAGTACTGAAGATGTCAGCTTAGAACACAAGTCTTGGTAAGCATTTTAGATGCACACTGAGTTAGGTGTTCTGAATAAGCAAAGAGAAATCTGCCCTGGTCTCAACAGTGCAGTTAATTATAATTGTTTAGATTGAACTGTGTGAGTTAGTTTTCCACCAGTGAGCAGACACCCTCCAAAAAGCTATCTATACAAGTTATAAAAAAAATTAAATAATTTATAATGACAGAAACCCTTATAGAGCCTTCACAGGATGACTATTGGTATTTCCAATTCACGTATGGGTAATTGTAACACAGAGAGCGACAATTTGCTTCATGTTGCACATAGGTTTGTAGATTTATGACAAACAGAATCCAAGTCCTTTCCTGGTCCCTCAGATTAAAGAGATAAACCATCTAACTGTCAATAGGGAAATATAAAATCTGCTTCTGCATAGCATGTAAAGATAATGCAAAATTAAGTCCATGTTCCCAATTGCTGAAAAGTTCCAGTTGAAAAGAGCATAACATCAAGCAGCTAAAGACCATTACAGATTTCCACAGACAATTGTGGAAGACAGATTAATTCAAGACTCAAAATACTCCTTTTTACTTCAAAAAACAGCTCAGGCAACAGGTGATTGTAATTGCATGCAAGTTAACCCATCCTGCTTTTTACCTTCCAGTACTCAATATACAGCAGTTAAGCAAATGTTCACTTGAAAGAGTTTGTCTCCCTTCTGACTTGTCTCTCTTCATTCTATTTACTACATTACCTGGTCTCTCTAATCATCAGTTCCCACAAACGTTTGTGTCTCAGTTCTGCTGACTGAGATCACAGTGTACAATGCAATTTCACAGCAGAGAAAAAAATGTGTTCTGTATCCTAAAAAACATCCTAATACTGTTTTCACTATCTAGTTGTTCGGGTTTTTACATAAATAAATATTCAATGAGTCCTCAGCAAATGCCAGTATATCTTATGAAGCAAGGAAGAAAAAAACATTTTCAATAATAGTAATATAAGTAATCTGACAAATAATAAGGTTATATCATATTTATCAATGTTCTACAGTCAAATGCCTTCATTCTGCTGCGCAGTACTTCTTTACAGCTCTCTTTTGATCAGTAAAAACCAACACCAGGAACCTGCAGAACTATTTTTCCTTCCTCTGCTGTGGACATATAGTATCTGCTGCGTCACTGCTCTTAGACTTACAAAAAGATGAAACAGCATCATTTGCTGGAGAATTAATCTTGGCATCCTGCTAACATCAATGGTAGTATGAAACTCAATTTTCTGAAGATCGAAAAAAAACATCAGTGGGGGAAAAAGTACAAAAACTGAAAAATAACATCCCTTTAAGTGCATCACATTAAACAGTTGTATTGTTTATACAAAAAAAACCCTTTTTAATGGAGCAAAAATGCAGGTTTTAGATGGTAAAACAGATTCAATATGCAAGTCTCCATATAGCTGGCATCAACAAAATAATGCTTTAAAAGAAGCTTAAAGAGTTGTATTACATACTTGGGAAGAGGAATAAGGAATAAACTCGATTTACACCTTCCTCCCTAATAGGCTTCCCTAGGAAATTTGGGGAAAAAGAAAATTTCTCTTCTAAACTGTAGGAATTTATTTTTCCCTGTTTCCCCCCAACTTTAAAAATGGCTACTGAAAGGCAGAGACATGGTGAACCACAAAAAGCAACAAGAGAAGCAAGGATATGAAGAGACATTTCACATAGCAAAACATAGCACACACTCATCTCACATCCATTGCTTCTATGCTTCCTTCCCTTTCTCCTTTTCCCAACACTCTCAGCGATTTTGTGCATGGGTTCAATGCAGAAAACTGCAGGAGTCAACGGGCATCACCTTGACTCTCACTTCACTTGCATGCAGCTACACTCACGTGTATGTATTTTCTAGTCAACAATTAATAAAGTGGAGAAAAAGCAGATCAGATCTTAAAAGATTTTATCAACACAACATATGTTTTCATGCATTTTAAGGAACTGCTAATGTGAAAACACTTTTTAGGAAAAGCTAGTAATAACCCCATGAGACAGCTCTATGAAAAATATCAGAAAGTTACTATGGAAGTTCAGGAATATTTCAGATTTATGGTCTAACTCTATGCTGTATTTCTAAAGTGAATCAAAGCTTTTTACAAAAGCAATTAACACTCATATTAACTGATTGAGATGCGTATGATTTGCACTAGTTCAACAAATGGAACATTTGCCTCATCAGTGGTAAGTTAGTATTTAATTCCAATCATTTCACCCTAGCTATTAAAATCTGAGATTTTACACCATAAACCCCCCAGGATTTATTAATAGGCTTTTGACAGAGTGGACAATTTTATTTCGTAAATACGGGAATGCACAAACAGGATGGATCACTGTGTAACAGTTTAACCACAACACAGGAACTGAATGATGAAGAATGTGGCCATTTAGCATTTCATACAAGTGAGAATTTCCTAAATCTGCTGTACACCAGCTTGAAGAATTATCTGGATGCATTTAAATTATAAGCTTCGGTTGCGGTTACAATCCAGCATGAAGACTGAAAGAAATAGTCAACAAACTTGTAAAAAATCTTCCTCTTATCAGGATTCTCTGCACAAATTGGACTGCTGACTGTTCGGGCTTTTTGATCTGTACCTAGGGTTTGGCTTTTGATCTACGATTTTACCCCAGGCCAATCTCTACAAATATACTTGTTTTCTGGGGCTCACAGTAGATGCGCCGAACTGTGGGACTACTTACAATATGTAGGAGCACAGCTTTGCATGCTTTCAGACCTGATCTCTTCTTTATAGAAGCTCACAAAGAAGTTGTTAGCCTCTGTCTGCTGTGCAAACTACACTGCCATTAGAAACAGGTGATTATTTTACTATCATTTACTGATAAACAGACCATATTACACCACCTTCTTACATCAATGGGATTATTACTAGGACTAAGCACTGTAACATTGCAATAAACATTTCCAAGATCTTCCCAGAGTATAATGGGAAACATACTTGGTCACCTCAAATCCTTAGAAAAGGAACGAAGAAAACGTAAGACATTTATTTGAGTGGTGGTTTGACCTTTACGTTACAGGTAAGAGATGGTTTATCCAAAGGTAAGAAACGTACAAATCGGACTGCTGCTTTTTTGCAGTGGAACTATTGCACTAAGCACCATCCTTTCATAGTTCCAGTATCTGAATTTATTCTGAAGCAGCAACAACTGGTTCCTCTATGAAATCGGTATTTCTGTTTTATGGAGTGGTTTATTACTAAATCTCACGCAACATAAATAAGTCTCAGATAGTTGATAATGTTCTCATTTTTTATTCAAACAGAAGTAGTATGCCATGCTGATGGAATTATATTTCGTGATTGGATTACAGCAGTAGTAGTTAAAATATACAATTGGGGTAAAAAAGAAAGAGATGAAAAATTATGGCTTAACTCCTTGGGTTTATATTGAACAGGCGAATTGTTATCCTGTCACAAAGCTGTTAATATTATCACTTAATTAACTAATGCTAGTATCTCCATAATGATTTTTAAACACTTTGATGAGAAAATTATACAGCCTACATACAATATACAGAAAACATTAATGCAAAGATTTAGATGCTATCAGATTTCTGGAGGCAAGTATAAGATGTAAAATAATGTCTTTAATAGTCATACCTAAATCTCCAGCAGATTTGATGTCAATATTATCAAAACCGCTGCCAATTCGGACAATTATTCGAAGTGCTTTAAATTTCTCCAGGTCTTCTCGTGTTAAAGTGATAGTGTGATACATCAGTGCACCCACTGCTTCATTTAGTACCTATAAATAAAATAGAAGACATTTTTTTTTTCTTTCATAGGATCTCCACTTAATCCTGTATACATATTTTCAGATATAAGACTGTAAAAGCATTAAATCCAGGTCTTTTGTTTTAAAGTTATTTCTCCAAGCATATTCCAGCCTCGTTACTCTCTTTCATCTCATGTATCCATTCTAGCATTCAGAAGAACTAAGTGACCTGCATTTGTGTTCTTTTTAAGAGGGAAAACTCTCCTCATTTCACAGGAGAGGCTCTGCAATATCAAACGCTAAGTACAAGCATCACTGGATTGCATCTGCACATGCAGATGAAACACAACATGGGAGCAAGCATGTAAACAGTAAGGATTTTTATGCTTAGGCAGCTGACACTCAGTTTTGAATGCAGTCACAGAGCAGTATCTCTTCACCACACACACAGTGGTACAAGCATTCACTGCGCTATTAAGACCGCTTCATACCTGAATAGAAAACATTCAGTTATCATTGCAAAACCCTTAGACAACAGAGACTGAAATCTGCCAATTCATTCAGAAGAACAAAGCGTCTGTCCCTTAGTTTACTGATCCTGCAACTAAGCTCTCACTGATAAAAAACTGGTTGTCATATAAATTGGTCTGAAATGCCAAACTAGACGTTATCCATAAAATACAGCACCAAGGACTAAGAAACCGTACCAAAGCAAAAATTTTGCAAAAGAAAAGCAAACATAAATTTAGAGGATCTGACAGATCTGAGAATCTTTCAAATTATGCTAGGGTGCACCCGACCTAATCAAGAAAGGTTAAGAAAAAGTGGTGTGGAGAAAAGACAACCAACACTTTCCTTTTTATATGCAAACTGGATTATTTCACTTGTTCAAAACCCCTGTGTTTCTACCTTCAATGTACTACCTAACTTCCTAATCATTCTACAAGACACAAAACACACACAAAAACTTCAGTATCTAAGCTAGCTGTAATGACTTCAAGAGGTTCTTATGACACACACTTCACGAAGTTCTGTAGAGGCTCTACATGTCTTATTGAATAGACTTTTGGGTCTGGTACACGTACAGATTCTGTCATCTGAGTTATTTCTGCTCATATAAGCATTTTCTAGGGTACTGCAAGATGAGTAAGAATAATCAACATAAATCATTTTAAAAAAACTATTGCAGCAAAACACAGTCTGGCACACAGAGGATTACAACTGTTGGAACCCAAGAACTGCAGCAGCAATTTTTAAAATTAAAAATACACAAAGAAAAATTT
Source organism: Falco peregrinus (assembly GCF_023634155.1). NCBI lineage: Eukaryota > Metazoa > Chordata > Aves > Falconiformes > Falconidae > Falco > Falco peregrinus. Next base: position 45,338,946 of record NC_073722.1, read on the forward strand.
TAGAAGAAAACAAAACCAAACTCCATAAAAATGATAGCAAACCACCTCTTACTGAATACTTTATAAAATGATTTATGCTATTTCAGCAGGTGTTTCTGGATTGGTAACCCCAGTTCTAAATCAGATAAAGATCAAAATTCTTCGAGCAGAATTTGGATTTACTTTTAAGAGTAAGAACTGAAAAAAAAAGTCAGAAATTACACATCCTTAAAGAATGCAGCTACAACATAATTCAAAGAACAGCTGTAGGCTCTGATCTTATAAACCATTATACACACAAAACTCTATGATTTAAATGGTACAAACAAGTCCTTTGGAAATTACATTTAGCAGTCACCAGTAGAAAGACTGCACTCATCAGAACGTGTTTCTTTGGGTTTTTTTAACTGTATGTAACAGCTCAAACAAAACAGTTTATTGGTTTTACTTCTACAGCGACATTACAGTTGGTACAGACAAGCCAAAGCCGGTGCCTGGGGCAGTCTGCACAAGAAAACGCCCCTCTTACAACCTGAGTGCCCACCTAAAATGTCCTTAGGGTGGGGAGGTTTTTTTCATTCCATCAATTCCTAGAAGAAAACTGTTGCAAAATTTCACAGCTACAATGATATGGAAATTTCTTCAAGTTTCCGGTTTCAATCTATTCACAGCCCAGCTTCCACCCATTTGTCCTGGCACCAGTACTGGCCATTTGCTTTAACTGTACTTTCTCTCTTTGGTGCTTAGAATCCAAATATATTTATAGACAACGATCATATCCCCTCTCAGCATTCATTTGGCTGGACTTCACAAGCCTAGTCCTTCTAGTCGCATCTAGGATGATGCCCTTCTACCCCCCTGATCAAGGCTAACACTTCGCCACCATGCTCATACAAGTCTCAGCAATTCTGCAGGTGACCACAACTACAACCGCACCAGTGTGCTACTGGAAGTCTCCCTCCACATGGCGTTACACCAACACTAGCACTGTCAGCAGCAGTGGATGTACTGGAAATCTCTCCTAATGAAGTCTCATACAACATGCAACATTTCTGCATGGCCCTTGTCACACTCCCAGCTGGTCCTTTGACCAACGCATAAAGCTGAATCCTTCTCTTGAAGTACACGTTTATGTCACACTCCCAAGTTTATAGCAGGACTTCTTTCTCCAAGTCATAGCACTTCTAACTTCAAGCCTCAAGGTCCTCAAGTCCTTTGTGATATCCCGGTTCTCTCCAATTAGCCACGTCCTCCAGTGTTTTATCACATGCATTTCCTCCCATCCCTCCAAGGTTGTTCTAGGCAGCTGTGACGCAGGAGAAAACATCCCCTGTGTAGTTTTCAGAACAGCAAAACCTGAAGTAGCTGAGATTACAAGGACCCACCTAAGGCTTGTATGACAGCCAGACCTTCCTCTCCCAGGCTGGAAAAGGCCCATGGTGTGTGTGTGGTTTTGTGTGTGCAGACAGAGAGCTGCCACTACTTTAAGTAGTGCGTTAAACAGGCATTAAAACACACCTGAAGTGGCTCTGAAATTTGTGTTTTAAAATCAGTGTTTCATTTGGGAAGCAGCTTTTCACTTCATAATCATGCATATTTTATTAACTCAGCCAGTCAAGAATGTAATATGGACTCTTAAGAGCACCAGTCTGGACCAATTTCACTACATTTTTGGACCCATCTAGGTTATGGTCTGGCACCAGAAGGAGATGGGTAAGTATTGGGAAGGTTAGGAATGTGTTCAATAAAAGGAAAAATATTTCTCAGCTATGGCTTAATGCTGACACTAGCCATTTCCACAGGCAGTTATTTACCCATCATATAGGATATGGAACAAACAGATACAAACGACAAATCTGTTAAAATTTCTTTGTAGTGTTTGAGCCTCTCATAGCATTACAGACCAGTTAGCAAGGAAATCCATTGCCAGCAATATAATACTCTGCAATTGTGTGTTATTTCACATGAATTTAACAATTTAACTATGTTACTTTTTGCAACAGGCCACGTGATTGAAGTATGCCAAAACCGCAGAAAATAGCAGCGGAAAACCTGAAGTTAGAAATATTCAGCACTGATTAATGTTAATGATACCACTTAAGAGAGCCAAAAAATTAATAGTGGAAGTTTCTATATTTTGGAATTATTTGTATTCTCAGTCATTACATATAATAAATGCACACTCGGAAGTTTGACAAGCTTGTCAACGAGTAAAATCAAAACTTGAACTAAATCCGAGTAGAAAATGAGACTGAAATCCAATATAAACATGAACAGTTCTGGAAAATTAAATAATCTTTAGAAAAAATAACTGTGCATAGGAGTACACTGAACACTTACAGAAGCACACCCAGTGGTGGAAGCATGAGAGAAACAGGGAGTATATGTGGGTTTTTTCATCATTTTCCATAATGAACTTGATTGATACAAGATTCACCAAATTCTAGTACAATTTTATTACAAAGATATCAACTTATGTCAATTTGAGTGAGATACCATTATTTAACAAGTTAGCTAGAAATTTCAGAGTAGCCTAGGTACGTGGCAGTCAGACAATACTCTTCCATGATCTCTTGCAAGGAAAGGTAACGGGCAAAATTTGATAGAGCACAAGCAGAGTTAGCTGTGTACCTTCAACAATCATTCCTGCCCTCATCAGCCTACTTTTGGGGAAGAAAGGATCCCAGACAAAAGTTGAAATGCAGGACAGGAGCTGGCTTCCTTCTGTTACCAAATGATTATGTAGCCCAATAATATCTACACCTTCAGACTTACTTCCAGGTGAAGCTATAGCACACTGCTTGTTGAAAGCCTTTTTCATACCCTCTTTAACGAGCTGACATCCTTTCCAACCACAACCGCTCGGACAGGTCTTTCTGCTGTTCTTCAACCTCAGAATGACTACTCTGCTTTCACAACGTGCCAGGTCTCCACAACTCTTAGAGAACAGATGACATGATAGTAGGAGACATGTCTATTTCAAAGAATTTAACAAATCTCGAGTACCAAATACTGAAGGTTTAAATCCTTTCAAAACCTCTTCCTATTTTTTCACCTTATTTCAGCACAAGACTATTTTAGCCATCATGTCAAACATGGCATAGGCACCACTGAGACACACATGCCTTGTACTATCTGGGGAATAACTTCTAGCATCTTGTGTATTTTTACAATGAAGTATATACATATTGTAACATGCTAAGAAAAGAACAGCGAGGCCTTCTCTTTGGTCATCTAAAGATGATGCTAGATTTTACTATGAGAGATTGATCTCAGAGGTTTGTGGATCAAATCTGGACCACAGAAACATAACACAGTATGTAAAATGCCAAACTATTTCAATGCAGAGACAGAACACATTTATAAATTACATACTGAATATGAAAAAATCGTATTTTTTAATGAAATATTTACTAATAACACTTCTAGAAAATCATCACCAGAAAGTGCTATAGTATATTTCATCTGGTTCTAGAAACTACAGGGTATTGCGTTTCTTGGACTTGGAGTTTGATGTGTCATCTCCAAACCCCCCCTATGTTCCAGCATCAGCAGACTTGAGATATTTTGCACGTTTGGGTGGAAAAAATGTACTTTACCTAAACTGAGTAGGCCTTGCACTCTTTGACGTGCAAACTGTAGCTGCATGTCAAATTTGTAATCAACAGTCTGCCACATAGGGGAAGGCTGCAGCACACTTGTAGCTGCTCTCAAAGCCTTACTAGAACGTCACAAAGGGTTCAAGTGAAACTAATGCCGTTAAAACTAAAAAGAAACGCCAGTGTGCTCAAACGGTACTTAGGCAGTCTCCAAAACTGCTGGTCTGTGCTCCTTTTTACAAGTTCCTGTTTCTCTTTATGAGACCATCAGCTTGATGTTCAGTTCCTATGATCTATGGTACTGTCAGTAACCTACGCACTTCACGATACGCGCTCTATTCAGCCAGGAGACTGTCTAGCATAGACCCTAAATATTAATACTTAAGTTTATACTATACATAAATACAAGTAAGTATAAATATTTTATACAAACATAAACAAAACTTACTTCCAGGCTCCTGAAAACACCCTCTAAAAACCTATACATCCACACATTGTATGAACTGCATATATACACACACAAAGTATGCAAGAGCCCGTTTCTCAACTTTTTTGAAATTTACTATTGAAAAATAGATACACATACAAATACACACACAAAACTTTATAAACAGCATGCACAGCCTACAGCAAACTTCCTTTTAAAACCTATATTGAAGCAAGCCTTTCAAACCCAGGATTTACTGACAGTTATATGCAGTTTAACGACAGAAGTCACTTTGAGAATACAGACTCTGAAAACACTTCTACTAAATAAAAGGCTTTAATGAAAAAACTTTAACAGGAGTTCTGTGTATTAACTCACATGTTCTATGAATAAGGCTGAACTGTGCCCTATTTCAGTTCAAGTCTATCAGACACTACGACGAACTGAACATCTATTCCAAATGATCACTGTGTCATGAAAGTCACCAATGACAATGCATCAGTCCACACAACTCTGTCTCAAAAAACCTGTTAATAATCACCAGCAATTTTCAAGCCCCAATGACCCTTAGTAAAACCTAGTACTGGGAAATGAAAGAAAAAGTTACTTGATAACCAACTATGTTAGACTCTAATCTGTCTGTAGGATTGATCTATGCTGCTTCCTGGGTACAGAAGCACTTCCATTCTGGTTTTTCAAGGACATTAGTTCAGAGACGACACTGACAGCCTGCCCTTTCCTATAATGCTGCACTTGACCTGTAATATCGCCACTGGCAAATCCAAAGATGTTGGCAGAAGGGCTTTGAATACAAACATTGCTTTTGTATACATGCTTACTGTGATAGTTTTATGTTTACTACTTTGTGGTATAATGAGGTATAATGAAGTTTTTAGGATTTCCTTTTGTTATTTTTTTTTCAAACTCTTTCATAAGGAGTCTGATCCAAGGCTCATTCCAGTTCAGTAAATTTATAAGGTTCTGGATCAGCTCCGAGGTGACAACTTCTTCCCTATATTCATACTGTTTAGAACAAGGAGGCTTCCTTTCAGTCCATATTCTTTGAGAATTTAATTTTGATGGAAAACTAAAATGCTGTGACTGCATCTTGAATATAAACAGCACTGATTGTACAAATGCAAGAATGCAGCTTTACTGCTAAACAAAGAAGAATCTGAAGCTGTAAAAATCTTAACCATTCATACAGAACAAATCAGACTCATCTGAAGAGCACCATTCTTGATTTGCTTGTATCAGTTTCAAAACATTTGCTGCATTGTGAAAGCTCTTCAGCTCTTCTTTGAAACAGTCTTACGATAAAACTGTAATGACTGAAACCGTTTCTACATTTAATTCCCATGTAAAAGTGCAATTGAAAGACTGTGAGTCCTACATGATTGAATAGGCAGTTCAGCTTTTAATTTTTTTTCTACTTAAAGTATGGAAAAGTAATATCCCTGTGAAGATGATTCTATTTTGTGCTTTTTAAACAGAAGTCAAGGGATCTGATACATCCTAACTTAACTCGATCATTTGTAAGGCTGAGCAGAGGTTTACCAGACAATTTTGCCACTTCCAACCAAGTAGCTTACTCTCTTTAATGTTCTGGTGAACTAGGTATTTCCATGAAGCCATAAATTGAGTCAAAAAACCACTCCCGGTTTTTTTCTTCTAACTGATCTGAGGCAAGATGTAGAAAACCACATAATTACAGGAAAAGAGAATGACAAAACGTACACAGCTTCACACTCACTCTTGACTTCTTTCCAGCCTATATGATTTGCTTTAAAGATCGTTCTTAACCAGCTGTGCTTCATGTCTTTCTCATTTGGGTTTGCAAGGATCACCGTATTTTCCTCTCAGCTTGATTGAGCTGTATACTACCAGATCCTGCATATTATGTTTACATTTAGCCCTTTGGAGCTAAACAGTGCATTCCATGTTACAGAATATACAGCATAATTCAGGAAGCCTAAAGAGTAAATAATTTGAACTCCAAAAACCTTGGGCAACACATAGACCTCAAGGGTGTGCTTGAGTCTGTGATGCTTTCAAAGGTACAGAAGTAGAAAGGAGGAGAAATACTGCAGAAATCAGAAGTGCTGGGTAGGCTGCCAGGGAGCTAGGTAAAGCAGTAAACGTGAATGGTGTTGAAAGGAAAAGGGACTGGGGAAAAAAAGAGGGGGAAAGACAACAGAGCATGAGACAGTAAAAAAGCAAGTTGACCTGGAATAAGGATGGGAGCAAGCTAATTATTTTTATGTATTTTTGGATGAGGACCTGCATTTTTGGCAGAACCAAAACACCATGTACATTTGGAATCAGTCTCAGATGGTTACTGTGAAAACTGATTCACATATGATTAATTGTAAAATAAAAATTTTAAATATAGCGAGGAACTCTTACTGACAGAATGCAATCTCTATTAAGAAAGAAATTCAACCACCAAAATCTGAAAATAGTTTTTGCCCTAAATGATAAATTTTCCTGATAGGATCCAGTGTACCCAGTTCCCAGTTATGCCATGATACAGCTTGACAAACATAACGCTCAACTTCACACAGCCACATGCAACATCTACAATAAAACAGAACTTGGGGAGTCAAAGTACAAACATGTCTATTGCAGCCTTTCGGACTGGTTTGAAAACAAACTGCTTTTTCTATGGCAGATGGGAGGGTGGACAGGGGGGAAGAAAAATCAATCAAAACTTTACACAAGTAATTTCTGAAGAAGTGTAATAAACATCTATAACTGCAAAGTTATTTCAAAACCTTGGGTCACACTCAGTGAAGGTCAGTATTCACTTAAGCACTGGCAGCCTGATTTTCAAGAGGATGGGAACATATCTTCACCATCCAACTTGCCTTCCAAAGAGCGACATGGGGAATGAATGCTTTGACCTGAGATGAAGCCAAGTTCTAATACATATTATGATTTACTTGTGACCTTAAACAAGTTACTTATTTTCCATACTTTAATTGCCTCAGCCATAAAAAAAGAGAATGACAAGTGAACTCTTTGGCATTAGGGAATTGCTGCAGAACTGAAACTCGGGCATTACCCAATCTGGAGAAAACTTTCTTTAATTAGCACATAGTAAGGTATAATAGTATTTGGCTAACGTCCTGCTTTTGACCCTGTATACAAATGGCATTCAAACCCTCACTTCTTTTCCTCCTTTTTGTGTGTGTGTTAAAATCTTTCAGCCTCCTTGCTCCTCTATGGAAAAATGTCTAGCTTGCGCTTTGCTGGATCACAAACTACTACAAATTCCCCTTTACCACTTCATTTCCTTTGCTGTCCAGCTACCTTAAAAGACAGTATCTTAAACCATCATCCTGTCCTTGAAACATTCTCATGACCAGCAGAAATCCCTTCTTCATGTTTACTCCTCAAACCCCTGTGATACAGGCTCCTCAACTGCGCAAGCTGGGTTTATACTGGTTATTTTCCTAGCCATCCTTTTGTAGTCTTTCATTCCTTTCCTTTTCATCCATTTCCCTGTTTGTGTCTTCTTTTTTTTTTTTCATTACATTCCATCTATGCATAGCAAACAGTGTCAATCACCTCTTATATCCCATTCTGAATTTCCCCGTCTCTGGCCTGCTTCCTGCAACTTCAGACAATCTAAATGTATCTGTACCTGCTACACTATTAGATTCAGTATCTCTTCTTAAAGACAAGAAACATATGAAAGAAAAACCAAATTTCACCTTCTGCTTCCAGCAAGCTCTTCTCAACACTAAAACTTTTCCTGATTTTCAGTCATTTCTTCTTTCACAAGGGTGAACAACAGCCTTTTACAATTTAACATCCATAATCAAAATCTGTATTTTAATTAACAGCACAACATCATTTAGTATGGCCAGGAATGTGCATTCATAAATACATGAACATTTTCGATACTGCCTTAAATATACACCTTCTAATTCTAAAACTTTTCCTGAAAACAATTTTATATTTAGAAAAGCACCATTCCCAAACAATGTATTATATAAGCAGTACTAAAATACAGATATCTCTAAAGATGCGTGGAAAACAGTTATTTTTCACTGCAGATGAACAGTGAACACATTTCACATGGAAGTGAATGGTACTCAACATCGCATAGAACTGATCTCTTAGTCTATGTTAGTGTAATACAACAATATGATAATGGTTTGTGATCTGTTGCAGAAATTTATGACCTGGCAGAACAATGGTACTTTGCAAACCCCAGTGTTTTAGGACTGCATCATCCTTTGGACTACTGAGAATCTGTACTATGGCGATGTACTGGTAGCTAGTGAAAAATACAATTTTCTAGACATAATACTGAGTTCACTAAGAATTCATTATTTTGGTATAATAAGCAGCAAAGGATGCAAGCTTCAGTATAATCCACTAAATGCAACACTCTTCTGAAGATCAACAATAGATCACTTGTGTTACACATTAGTTATTTAAATGCTTTTCCAAATCTACCGTTTGAGAAACACACACTTACTTTCAGTCTGAAGATTTGTAAAGTTAATTTACTACATCCCACTGATAACAGAAAATACTGAGTGTTTCTAAGGCAAAGCATTCACGTCACACAAGAATTCCCCTGTCTCAGAAGTAAACAATGTTGATTTCAGTATGCAAAGAATAAAACTATACAGGTGGTGCAGCTGCCAATGTTACAGTGTTGATCTGAAGAGCAGACTGCTACTATCTACTAAAAAAAAAAAGTGCAACACATCCTCCACATGTTATTTAGTCCTTGTTAATGGAACCAGCTATTTATGAAACTTCTGACAGTGGTGTAAAACAGGAAAACAGAAAGATGAATGCAACTTTTCAACATGATTAAAAAGAAATACAGAGAAATAAGGCATTATATCACATTTTAATTCTTGATTTATATAAAGGAGCTGAGGGGAAAAAAGCTTGGGTTAAATATTTCTCCAAATTAAAAAATAAAGCATTATACTTATTGACTTCAAACCTTACAAATTAAGTGCTTTTTTTTTTTAATTAAAAAAAAACCCAAACAAAACAGTATCCATTTCTATGCATCTCAAATTACCAGTGAAGACAGAGAAGTTTTCACTTCTTTGCATTTATTTGTTCTCATGCTAGTTACTTCTAGGTTCTCATTCACTGCCACAATATTGAATAGTCTTAGTTGTATGCACAGTAAAAACACTAGTCTTTTTCCAAAGATGTTAAAGAGAAGGCTGAAATTAACACTATGTTTTGGTAAAACCTTGCTGTTTTGAAATACAATGTAAGAACAAAATAGAAGTTCATGTTTTTATGCTATCCCATGAACCATCCACTGTAAAGATGGTCTTCTATACGACAGTATAAATGTTTTCAAAAAAGACATGAGAACAGAACTATAATATTGCCAGCTCTGAATCTAGCTTATTATTTCAAGAACCATCTAAAAAGAATAGTTTTAATTATCCTGTCAGAAACAACTAATGAACTGAGAAAAAGAGTGTTTGCAGATTACTTCCTGGTAGGAACATGTTTATATTTTTTTTCCATTCTCCTGTTCACATTAGAAAAGGCAGCTGAACAAAACAAGGTAGTGACATTAAGCCAGTACTGATGCAGCAGAAAACAACTTTAAACATCATTCCTGACTACCGTTCTGACAACAGCCTATTCCTGTGAGGGGACGGGGGCAGAAGGGTAAGAGATGGAAACCTAAATGTCTGCAGAGATATCCGCCAAGGAACTAGCATCACAGATATCCACCAAGAAACTACATGCAGGGCTTCAGGAAAGAGGAGTCATCTCTTGTGTTTGCCTGGACAATGAGAATTAGTAGTTCTAGTCTGCTGTGTTGATACAGCATAAAACTCTTCCGTCTTTATTGTTTAAAAAAGAAAAAAACAAAAACCAAGAAAAATCTATCACCTACCCTTGCAAATTTTGGAAGTTTTAACAATGAGAAATGTTTTTCAGAATAAAAATAGATTCCTTAAGAAATAACAAACTAAGTATTTGGTTGATGGGTTCTCACCAGGAAGATACTAACATGAAATGGGCTACAGAAAATGAGATTTATTCACCTGGTAAGAGAAGGGAAATTAGTTTGGTATTATTTTCAAGTAGCAGACTTTGTAAAAAAGTCATCAAAGAAAAGATCAAATCTTTCATCAGATACAGAGACTTTAAAATGTTTAACAATGCTATATATTACAAGAACATGAAAAGTAAATAAACAATTAAACCAGTTATGAATTCAAAATAGTGAAAAGCATCTGAAAACCTGTCACAAACCCAAGGGCTGCTATAATTAGCGCAGGACAAGTCTAACAAGGTACCTCTAGAGAAACAAAAATACTGGTGCAACTTGGTTCAGTTGACACAACTCCTTAACACATGAATCACAGGCAGCACCACACACAGAGAAGTGGATGCAGACACCTACCTAGCCTTTAAGACTTGGATCTGTACTTGTCTATCATGGATCTTTGCTGGAGAAGAAAATCAGTTCCTGTAGAAGGACCCCCTGGTTGCCCTCCTCTGCTGTCGTATTTATAACATTTTTTGCCTCCACTGAAGCTGTAAGGCCTGGTTTCATCCTTTATCAGGTGAACGAGTATTGGGCATTTGAGGCATACTCTGCTAGCCAGAAACTTCACCAAAATTAATTCTACCTCTACAGAAGTATGGATTTGAAAAGGTTCTATTGCTGTCTAGACGGCAGCAAGGATTTGGGCAAGACTTGAGGACTTCATGCTGAAAGAAGTCTCTGGAAAGAAACATGTAGGTGTACAGGCCAGCTGGCTCCTTTGGCTGTCATCACAAAAAATGGGTATCCCTCTAAGACAGGGGTCCTCAAACTTTTTAAACCCAGGGCCGGCACGCGGATGCAGTGGCAGGCAGTCATCTGCGGCTGCTTGGTTTCCCCCCCAACCCCCGGCAGGGGGGGGCGGGGGGTTCTGTAAATACCGGGGGCCGGATTGAGGACCCTGGGGGGCCGTATCCGGCCCTCAGGCTGTAGTTTGAGGACCCCTGACCTAAGACAATGAGAAAACCTTTGACAACATTAATATTCACTAGTTGTTTTACAGCTGCCAAACCACATGCAAGGGTGTGAACTTCTGAAATAACATACAGTGAGAATACATTACTAAATTCATTTTTTAAATGCATTTTGGGTTAGCATTTGCTTTGAAACTCTCCTGCAGTGTCAATTCTCAGTGCACAAGACCTTCTAACCCAATTTGCACAGTTCCTTAGCTAAACAAAGAAGTCTGAAAGTTCCTCACTCAGCCAAACTGGTACTGAGATTTGGCTTTCCAACTTAAGGCAAAACGTTTCGAAGAAGCATTTGAAAATATCATGTAATACTGTAATTTCCCCAGAGGTAACTCTCTCCATGAATCTAATTCAGTAGGTAAGCACATGGACAACATCCAGCCAAAGATACTACACAAAAGCATGCTTCAACACAGACATTTTCATCATTGTTTCGTCATCGTGTTTCATACTTACTGGAAACTATCAGTAACTCACTCACTAAGATAATCAGCCATTAACTACAATGCAATAGTGAAACACTTTGTCATAGCTAAGAACAATACTGTATCTGTTAATAATCATTAAAATATTTGCATTTTCTAAACCATCTCAATTATACCTCTAAATATTACCTTTTCATGAATTTCTTGTGTAGACTGAGCATCACAAAATGCCACTGTGGCTACATCCTTCAGAATAGGCATTTCTACTGTACAATCCCTGCCATCCAGCAACGCTACCAAAGGGCGTGGGTGCATGGGCCCATTCATGATCGGAGGTCGAATGCCTACAAAGAAACAGAGAAGACCTGTTATTCAAGCCATGCAAATGTAATTTAAAAAAATTGGTTATAGCTAGTCTGCTTATTCTGATGGCAGAAAAATATTTCAGGGACTGAAGCTAGTAAAACAGGAACAAGTTTACAGTCAGCAATCAACAAAACACAAAAGACCTAAGAAAAAAAATGCCATAGATGTTCAGAAGGCTGAACAATAGAAGATGGATAAAACCACTAAGGGAGTGGTATACTCATTTTTTAAAGATACATCCTCACTGCTCTATTAAGAAGTGTCTGTGTGATCTTATCCAAGCTTTATGTTTTGATTAGATTCCACACCTTTGTGAGCTCTAGACAAGAGTGAGAAACATCTTGTCCAGGCTTGTAAGAGTATAGCTTATGGAATACTATAAGCAACTCAGTGAAGATTTGAGTATTCAATTTACATATATGACGATGATCTGCTGAGTCTAAAATTTAACTGAAAAAAAGCCTACAACAGCAAAATTTTGAATTTACAAAGATCCAACATCCAAGTGTACAGGCTAGCTGCTGATCTAAGTAGGTCTACTTCGGCTTAGAAGTTTTACAAAACAATTCTGTATAGCTTAGTGAAACAAACACATCATGCTTAATCCACCACTGAAAAGTCTTAAAAATACAAACAGAATGTTCCTCCCTAAATCAACATCACACTTGGAACACTGCAGACTGAAAAAGAAATACATGTTAAATATCCAAGGGAAGGAAATTCACTTCAAAGTGAAGACGTCATTTATATCCTCTTTATGGAGTCTTAAAAGTAATCCTTACAACAAGATGTTTAGAGAGCATCTTTTTAACAGTATAGATGCTATAAATATACAAAAGTACTCAAGGGAATAATACTAAACCATTACATGTACACAAAAGTAGTTAAGTGTGGGTGGAAAAAAAAAAAAAGGGACTTCCTGAAGAGATAAGGAAAAGTAAAAACAAGAATGAAGTACATGGAGCTTTTTTTTTCTCTTTTAAAATAAGTAGTTTTAAAGACTGCACAGTGAAGCAGGCTAGACATTTCTTGCATGCAAATTTCAACAACGTATTTTTGGTGCAGTGTGAATTTAAAAACATTGCTTATGGCTTAATAATACAAGTTAGTCCAAAATTAATGCAAAAGACTGAGGTTCCCCAGCTACCTTCTACAAGCAATCCCTGCGTCTTAAGTCCCAGCCTGTGTCAAAAAGCAAGCCCTGAAAGACCATCATCTGCATTTTAAGTGGATAGAAAATCAGCAGAATCCCAGCTGTACAAGGTACCTGGTGAAGAAAAACAGCTGCTGGGAAAAGAGATTTCCACAAGTCAACAGAAACAGCATACTACTTCCCCACTGGGGCCAAGCTCAGGTCTGGGGCTGAAGGAGTACAGCTAAGGAGATTGTTACCCTCATAGTCCCAATTGTCCAGCCCTAACCAAGTCAGGATGATAGGCCAGCCCGACTACAATCTGGCATTTAAGTTCTTTACCTATTCAAGCAGTTTTTATACTTGAGGGAGACCGAACAACAGTCATTACATTTGGCTCCTTTCTGTTCTAGTACCAGCATCTCCCAACAACTGATGATGCCAATAACCTGACTCTGCAGTACTCTCACCATAGCAGACAGGCATTCAGGTGTGAAAAGTATTCACTGAAGTTCTCCAGGGGTACAACACCCACGAAACTATTCTCTGTTGTAAAACCACTAATTCCTAACCTCTACTGTCATAGTCTACAGTGACAGACATGCTAACAAATACTTCTGGTACACAGACTCTTCCAGTAATATCCAGCCACCAACATTAAATGAAAGCCTTTTAAATATATCTGTTTTTTAATTGTGCATCTTGTTAACCTACCATTGTTACCTGTTTGAATCGGAAATGGCCACATAACCTTCGTAGTCATTTTTACTAAATAAACCACACACTAAATGTGGTTCAGGACAGAAACGCTACATGAATACACAATTCAAAACTACATAGTTTGCCAGAGAATAATTACTATCCTTTAATGGGAACTTAATTATAAACCCCCACATTACATTTACTTAGAAACACACTAAAATAAAGCATGTTACAGACTTACGCTATTTTGGAAGAAACATGAACATGTAGTAGCATTATTAAAATGCAATTATGTCTTGAAAGAAAATGTAAAAATGACATTGCAAGTCCTATTCATACTGCACAGAAACCTATGCTTATTTTGCAACTGAAATGTTATGGCCATCATCTCAATTGTTGGTCCAGCAAAGCCAAGATTTCAATGACAAGTCTGAATGTTAACTAAAATAAAAAAAGAAAACTGAACTTTGTTACTGAAGTTGCTGAAGATGAATGAGGAAAATATGGCACAGATGATTCCCTCAGTTACATATAACTAAAGCACCTCTGTCAACATAACAGTGCATATAGTCCAAACAGATAACAGAAGATGAGATGAAAAACTGTCAATTCTAAGAAATGCTTTTCTGACTAGAGCTATCTCAGAAAATTATGAAATATAGCATCACAAAACACAACCCTTTAAAATAATGATTTCTCTATATACATAAAGGTGTAGGCTGGCTGTCCCCTCACACCAGTGTATCTATCGATTTCAACCAAGTTACTTGTCCATATCGGTGCCAAGTGGCATACCAGCCAGACCAAACCCTAAAGCATAGAAACAAAAGCCAGAAAAATAACTAAAAGGATAAACCCTCCCTGAGAGAAACTCAGACTTTTAGAGTCCCCAGAACTCAAATACATCCAGTGACCTTGACCACAAAAACCCTACCAACCTTTGCTTGCCAAAATCCTTTCTGAACTTCAGCATAGACTTCCTGTTGCACAACCTTTCTGCCTAAATACCGTATCACTGAATCGCAGACAATAACTCAACACTTAAGTAAACTTACAGTAACTTAATCACAGCGGCAGCCACTATTTAAAGTTTACATTTGGAAAGTCACAGTTTCACTATGAATCAGAACCCTTTGAACAAAAAAATACTTCTTCCACTATAGATACTTTCTGCCCATTTCTTATCTAGAAATGTCATACTGCACCATGTGTTTGGCTTTGCAGCAGACCCTTCGAGTGGCAGGATAAAGCAATGTGTATTTAAGAGCAGTATTTTCCATGCCTGCATTAACAGTAAATCATGCAACTTGGTGCCAGAAAGAAATAACTGTAAACTGTTCAAAAGTGACGTTCAACACCACAAATTTGAAACTAATTAAAAAAAACATAATTTCACTTAGCTGGCTTATTTAAGTATTAGTACAGCATTTCATATAACACAGATAACATAAATTATACCATCCACCCCCACATCCTAGAACCTTCGTTACGGGAAAAGAATCTCGGTTTATCCTAACTTGAGACTTTCAGGAACCCCTACCAACCTGACATTTCTTAATCTGAGCTTGATTTCCAGGGTCATGAATTCGATTTCTCAATGCTTTACAATCTTCAGTATTCTGAGGCAAAATAGCAGCCTGTCATTCCATCCTCATTTCCATGTCTTTAATTTTTCTTGCAGCCTCCTGTAATCTTGAACCAAAGCTTTTAAACTTCTTATCCACTGCAACCTCTGTAGCCTGGATGGTGTTCAAATTTTTACTAAAAATTAAACACAAACAATACATTAAAACAACATTAAGGGTCTGACTTGTGCTCACAGAAGCCAGGAAACTCAAAGTTAAAGCTTCTCACTGCATCTGCACCCTTCCCCCTTTCACTGCTGGCTTTTCCACCACACCTGCTGTGCTGCCACCAGCCGTTAACATACCAGGGAAACCAGCGGAACCTTGAGCAGGACAGCAGGTGTATTGTAAACAGACATACCTGGAACAGTCGGCACCACTGAGGCAGCAAACGCTTTGCCTAGGTGAGCAGGGATCTGAGGATAGCCTGTGATCTCCAATACCACCCGTGCTGGAGAGCCAAGCGCTCCAGTGAGTACCAGAGATGGAGTGAGAAGCCTTAACTCTGAACTTGCTGGTTTGCTTGGGTATAAGTCAGGCCCTTAAGGTTATCTAAATGTATTTAAGACAAAAACATTTCCAACAGGTCTAATCCAGCTATTAGCCTGGGGTTCCCCTCCCACCCACCCCCAATATAGAAATAATCTGCTGGTGAAGCTTTTGCCCCAGTAACAACTACTGTGCCAGTGACTGCTGGAATTTTTCTAAAATAATACCAGGTATAAGCACGGACAGACAGAGCAGTTGTCTGTATGCAGCAGCTATTCACCGTCTGGCCAACAGAAGAGTGGCTTTTCAGGGCTGCAATTTGGACTAGCTGATCTAGTATCAAAACGTTATTATTAGTCCAGCTTCTATGGAAAAAAATCTTGGAATTTGAAAAAGCAGTTTTCAGCTGCAGAACCTGACAGGATGCCAGCCCCATGCACAAGCGTTTCAACTGACTGTGGGTCTCACAAACAAGAAGATTAATGAATTTATCATCCAGCTTTATAACCAAAACAGGGGAGGTTATGAATTACTCCATACCTCGGTAGCATAGGGGACTTACAAATGATCAGACCAACCTTAGCACGTAATGTAGTTTTTTAAACTGGAAAGAAAAACCAGCTAGCTAAGTGGGCTACTTTCCTCCCCTCTCCCAAATCCTACCTGCACCTCCTGTCACTCCCAAAACAAAGGTATGTCTTTGTGTGCTAAGCTCCAAGAGGGGAGAGGTGAAGCCAGCACCATCAGGCATACTCAGAACTGGAGGGTAAGGAAACTCTCTCTGACATACTCTAGGTGTTATAATGCATTTCAAAGCCATCGTAAAACAACCTTTTATGTTACGAACAGACAGTAACAGAAATGGTCACACTGCACAAACAACAGAGATCTCAAAGTAGGCTGTCACCAGTTGCTGACATCAGGACACATACCAAAATGCAACAAGGTAAGCTATTATGATTAATGATGATTAATGATGTCATTTCCACATTTTTATGCCACTGATTAATAAAACATCATTAGGATCAGGAACGTCTCAAATAAAGCATACATGTTAAAAGTACAGGACACTGTCAGGTTTGTAGGCCCAAAATTTGACCTACCTTTCATTTTCTTAAATCTGTTTGCAAAGTCCATGTAATTCTTTAAATGTGTTTTTCTTTTTTCAAAACAAATGCTTCAATTCTTTTTTCTGAAAAATACATCAATGCCAAAAAGCACAACACTTATCAGTAACCCTATAATGACAAACCAATAGGCACATGAAATGGAGGACAGCAGCCTGGCAAAGGAGAGTTTTCATTTTCACGTTTCTGGGGATTCTTACAAGTGCAAAGATTAAATAAGCAGAAAAACTCCCTCAACAATGTCCTTTTAAAAGAATTTGTTGTATAAAACTTCCTTTATGCACTGCAAAACATCAAAGTGATTTAAGTTTTTAACAAAATGCAAGCTACTGAAAAAATCTAATCAATATTTAAAAAACAACATCCGAAAATGACAGGTTGGACATTCAACTAATTTACAATTTTGCACATGTAAAATGAGACTAATCCCCCGTGGCATTTAGTTTTACTTTATATTCTCACCTAAGCTGTAAATTCGGTCAGAGCTGTCACTTATTTAACGTAAGCTCTCAAGAAAATTTACATGTTTTTTTAGAAATAAACGCTAATATTAATTCAAGTAAAGAACAGGATGTCAAATTAAAAATACCCCACTCATAACATGAACACAGAAACTGTTATGAATTAGATTTGCCAATATGCACTATTAAAATTCCTAGAAATGCCGTATTTGAGGGTTCCTGACACATCGTGCATTTTTAAATTTTGGACTTTCTTTTGGTAGCGTCTTTCTTTTTGTGCACCATGACCTCAAGCAACATTTAGCTTCAAGGTAGAGCAGAACCCTAAAAGCAATCAAGTAGAAACAAACTTTAAAATACAATGCAGGTACACGGATCAGTAACATGGATTCAAGGGGGGGGGGGGGGGGGGGGAAGAGTGCTTAGCAGCCTTAAGTATTTTGATATTCAGCATATTTAGATGCTGAATAGGCAACGCAAAAATCTCCTGATTCCACCAGAATCAGAGCCAACACCTTTTACCACCACCTTCAACATGAGGAGGATGCAATATCCCATGACTTGGGATGTGGGACTGGGGAGGGGGGGCAGATGAAAGAGTATTTTTAAATACAGAATGCCAACAAAGGGCACATACAGAAACATGAGAGCTACTGCTGGAAGTCTGAATTACTTTGCAGATTAAATTTAATTTCTTTCTTTTCCCATTTAGTATTTCTAACTATGCTTCTTCCTAAGATTTTAGGAACCTGCTGCAAGTTTTATTGAAAGTTGTAGGAACAATCCCAAATTGATTTTCAAAAGAACAAGATCTGGACTCACAATACACATACAACAGAAAACTAAGCATAAAGCATATGTGCAGTCTCAACTGAAATCAGGCTCTATTGAAAACAGGGCTCAGAGGTTAATGCTAAGCACACTGAAACTTCACTGGAAGCACACAGCTGATACATATACTGTTGCAGTCTATGCTTTTTATTTACTCAAACTCAGTAAAAACAAGTCATCTTCCTTCTTTTCTTTTTAACTTGCAAGAGACCAAGAAAAATAAAAGTGGTTTCCGGTGCTGTGCGGAGCCAATGATGTGCAGAGCAGTCACACCCACTTATATCCTCTCGCTAATTGCAAGGATTGAAATACACCCAGCCGCTCTCCAGGACATTCACAGCTCATTCCCTTACACAAAATACATAACCAACACCACTACCATGTAATTACCACCCTGGTCCACAGACTCCCATGGTACTTAGATTCATGCACACATCACATCATTATTTTCCCACCTGTGAAGAAGGAGCCTGGGTATGCAAGCAATTGCTACAGCATACAGCACAAAGGCCTCAACACAGGGAATTTTGAGACAACTGTCTTAGGACTTTCCCTTTTGGTACAACTGAAATTAAACAAGCCAATGACTTCCATTTAGAAAACCACGTATTTCCCTGCTGTTACTGGAACCAGACAGCCACCAGTCCTCATTACCATATTCACATAGCAAGTAAACTTGCCATTCTCAGATATTAGTCTGGTAACCGCAAGAATATGGGGTTCTGCTGTGTTTTTTAAACAGTGATCCCTAACCAGTCTTTGTTAAACATCCAGTAATTTTGCTGTTATTTGTCTAACATCTGTCAGTATGCATACAAAATCCTAAATGCTTGTCAGGATACAAAAAACAAAGGTCCCACAAGGCACATCTTGAAAGCCTGTGATCAGAAATAAAGTTCTGTTAAGGGGAAACGAAATCATCTGGCAACATTTTCTATTACTACACATGTACTTCAAACATCCACATGAAAACTGGAGGTATTTCACATCTGTCAAAATATTACTCAAATTACATATTCAGAGCATACTATAACGATATGCCTAATCTTAACCAATACTTTTCAAAATAAAACTGAAAACAATATGAATCACACCTATTTAATGTCAAATAAACAAGCAGTAATAGGGTAATGCATTACTGTAAAATGTTTTGTCTATCACCATTTAAAAAGCAAGCCAAATGGCAATATTCAGTAACAACTACATCAAGTACTAAAATGAGAAAGCATATCAGCAATAAAACATACACAAAAAACATTACAGGGGCGCTGTTTTCAAATAACAGATACATTAAAGCAAACTCCCAAGAAAGGCAAAACATTTTAAAGGACTGAACTTTCCCTGGATACGCAGCATTTCAGTGTCTGTCCACAGTAAATACTTCACTGTTTCAAGTATTTTTAGCTTTATTAAGTAATAAGGGAGCGATAAATAAATCAGTGATGGCGGAACTGCCCTAGCTGAGTACACTCCCATTAATCCCAGCTTCAGAGAAATCCTGGCTACGGCTGCCAACTTTTGTTACTTATCCCACCAATTTTATGGTGACTGTGAAATGCCACTGCCCATGCATGCTGTGGCAAAAGCCACAAACTACTTCAGAACATACAGGAATTGCAGTAGTGACGCTCAGGACAGTACCTACAAATTAAGAATCAAAAAACTTGAGAATTACAACAACTCCAGCAACCACATTTGCTCATAACTATGGACATGGGTTTCCCAGTTACTGACGGGTTTATCTCTAAAATAGAGAATTGAATGCAGAAATCAAGTCTGCATCAAAGATGTTCCCACAATGCACCAAATGCTTGGTAACTATGAGGGTATATATCCACTTTCATCTCCCAGGACAGTGACCACGAAGTAGGCTGACAATGGTAACTGGGAGGGGCGCCTACCCTAACACATACCCAAGCTCTAGCTTAAAATACAACTGAACTTATAGTTCAGCCCATAAAATGTATACATTCATGGGTGTGACTTAAAAAAAAAAAAAAAGCAAGCCAGAAAACTCCTGCTGACAGGAACTGGAAAAACAATCTGCTTCAACAATTGTAATAGGAGCGGAATGATTAACTCCCCAAGCCATTCCAGTAATAATATAGATCATGCCAAGACTTACTAAAACACTTTCCACAGAGGAAGCAGTCATGGAGATTTTGCAGACAATACTTAGGATACAGAACACAAGTCTAAAAGGTGTTGGTTAAACAGCTGCACTACCACATGAAGTACACCAGTGGCCCTTATCCTCACCCTTTTACCCATGTATTCAATATAAAGAAGCATGCAAGCATTGCTTTTTCTTTTTTAAATCACATTATCAGAACTGGAATCTCAGCTGTGATTTTGATAAAAGCTGAACAGTCACATAACGTTAATTTAAAATGTAATACCCTCAAGGAACAACTCTTGATTTGCCTGTAGAATATTATGTATTTGAGCTATGAAGGAAAAAAAGAGAAGAAAACAGTAATTTGTTTTCTCTCCTCCAGAAATGTTTCTCCTACAGCAAGTTATTTGATTCCACCAAGTAAGTTTGGCGGGTTTTTTTCTTTTGTTTTAAACCACGGCCCGAGATGTAAGTATGCTTTGGGAAAAAAATACCACTTTTCAGCATTCTCAGTACAACCGCTTTTGGAGTATTAATTTCACATTATGTTTTAAAGACAAAAGATTATTACAGAATATAATTTCTGATTGTAGCCTTTTCTAATGGCTACTCTGCTTCTTTTCTCATATTTTAGATGTCATACAGGATGCTGTCTCAGAGAAAGCAAGCAATAACCCGAGCAGAGCCAACATCAAAGGCTTCTTTTATTCTGATCCCAAACACTGAAAGTAATTTCTCTAACAGCACACCTGTACTTTGACCCAAGAACGTTAAACTATTACCTGGGGCACTCCTTATTTTCCTTATCAAAAAGTCTAAAGATAAGCAAGTGTGGGGCCTTGGATAATCAAATTAGTTTCACAAAGTTTAATTTTTTTTTTTTTTGAGATCAGCAGAACACACTCAAATGACACCAAAAATAACAGTATAGAAGTATTTTCCATACTGAACACAGACCTCTCAATTTTCTTCATAACTTCGTAACTTTTTTTATTATCATCACCACCATTTTGGGAAAGCCTCTAACGTGATTCACCATCCTCTCTCAGCTGAACATCACACTGCTATATGTGTCAGCAATCCTTATAGTGAAAAAATTATGACTCTCCTGTTTAGGGATGGGAAGAAGGGAGGAGAGTTAGAAACTTCCTCTAAGATATACAGCTAAGCCACTTTAAAATATGCATACAGCCCAGACTTAAGACCAGCATTAATTTAAAAGGGTCAGTTCAACACAGAATTAAAGTTTCTGGTAAACGAGGATAATAAACAACTTCTTGAATTACAGTCTGTTATGTTCTTCTGAAAATCAAAGCAACTCTGACTAACACTGAACCAGTGCAAAGGGCTCCTTAAAGCTTTTTTCTCTCTCCCCCTTTTCGGTTCCTCCCACAGCCACTGACCTCTGCTGTTCTCTGTCAATATTAAGAAAATAGTTTGTAATCATCATCAACCAGAGAACAGTTTTGTTGTAGAAATGAGAAAACGAGAAAGTCTGGAGCATAGTGAAATCAAAGTCCTGCACCTCCCATCCAGGCTCTGCAGCCGAACCAAGCTTAAATGAAGAGGATTTTCTGAAAAGATGTTCATTTTGAAGGTAAGCAAACAGGATGTATAAAAATGACAAGCTCACTGAGAACAGGCCAGTAACAACAGTCAAAGTGCCAAATAAAACAGGGAGTTTAAGGCAAAAGCTGGGTTTATAATATTATGATTAAATGTAACATGATAAAATAAAAGCGTATGATGTAAGAGAGCTGTTCTACTGAGCTTTTCTGCAAGTACAGTTTTGGGTTTCAGTTACAAAGGTTCTGGTCCCAATATCACAGTTAAAGCTGTACTGAAAAACAGAGTTAAAATTGGGAGTTATTCCCATGACTTGATGAGAGAAGCAAAATTCTTCTTCCCACACATACCACATACTAAAGGGGTTTAGAGAAGGTTTTTTGAACACTTTAAGTTGTTTCCACTGAACTGGTGAAAAGTCAGAAGTGTTTAAAAATGACCCATATTTGCATTTTTTCACTGGGCTTTCTAGTGTTTCTTTTAGTCTCTGCAATTTAACTATTTTCAGCTTGAAAAGGGTCTATTCACATACATAAAAATGCTTTGCCTGCAGATAATTATAAGTTTTTCAGGGCACAAATAATGTTCTATCTGTAAATGGCATAAAACATTTATCAGTGCTAAAACCATCAGTTGCAAGCAAGCATTAGAAAAGAAATTCTTGATTCCATTATTAAGAGTTAAAAAAGCTTAAGGCAAAAGGCTACCCTTCATTCTTAGCACAGGGAAGATTTCTGAACAGGTTCTCTCTCCAGCCATATATTCTCAGTTTGATCAAGCACTGTATTTTGGAAAATTAATTCACTATTCCATTTCCCAGTAAATGAAGTTAAGATGTCAGTTTGTAATTTTCTTCTAGCCTTTTCCATGTATGCTTTAGCTTAAAAAAAAATAAACTTGTTACAGCTCCTGTGTCCCCCAATCTGCAGGCAGAGACATTTACAAAATCTGCCCACAGCACATATGTGCGTCACATAAATGTCATCTCCCCCTCTCACAGTGACAGCCTTAGACTTCTGCAGCATTATAGTTTGTGAAAAACGGACAGTTAGGAAAAACGGACCCCAGCAACTTCCTTTCAAAATAAAATATAGATTGACAACAGATTGAGAAGCAATTTGAATGGAAACCAGACCAATATATTAGATGCAATAAAGAATTTACAAAGTAAGAAACCTTACTCCATAGTTTTTTCTACATTTTCTGAAGTTATAAATAGGAGGGATGTCAGCAGCAGGATAAACAGCAGCGTGCTGAAAGGCAGGCAGGAGCATTCTATTTCTAAAAGCTGACAGTCACAGGAAACACTTAAATGATTTGGAATTTTATAATCCAAAGATAATCAAAGGATCACCGACTTTATGCAACTGAACTCAAAGCAGATCTTGAAAGTCATTCCATTGTTCAGAAATGGACACAGCACAGAGAAAGATACTGGAAAACAAGTACAACTCCTTTCCTGCTGGCTGTAATTTCTGAAAAAATGGGAGGGAATGACAGCCTAGTGCTTGCCCAGTACAAGACAACTGCTATCAGATAATTCCCAGAAACCAAGAAAGCATTATGACTGTTTTCCAGAATATCATGGGAGAACCTGAAGCTAATCCTTGCTCTCGAGATCAAGAAACAACAGAGCAACAGGTCTTCATAACACATTATTCCCCCTATTTTCCTGGACCTAAAGCAAACCAAATCAGTGCAGGCTGATTGCTGCAAAAGTAAAAAACCACAAGTGATTACTTCTGCTCCCTGACTTTCCTTACTACCACTCTCTTTTTGCTTATTAGGTACTTGAATAGCACAACTGTTATTTCAGAGGAAATTGTAGCTTTTGAAAGTATTTTCTTCAGATCAATCTTTTCATTCTTTCTGCCCCTCCTGGGTCAGGATTGTCATCCCAGTTACAAAAGAAAGAACTGAGAATAGCAGATGAAATCCGGAAAGTAAGTCTCTGTAGTGAAAATTCTACATCCACGAGTAGCCCAGATGAGGTTCATTTATTAGGTCTGAACTGTAAACCAGATTATACACACAAATAGTGAATAAGCTGGTGCTGGTCAAAGAGCTAGACACTTTAGGCGGCACCTCCACCTGCATGTTCTCACATTTTTGGAAAATTAATTTATAGGTGTTATTCTTACAAAGCCTACACCACCACAATACATTGTGAAATACCACCCTTGGGGGCTTGTCTGAGCTGCTGCTCAGAAGTCAAGAATACTGACAGCATCCAAGCTTCCCACCAGCATTTTCATCTGAAAACTTATTCCTGAGTTTTGAATGCTAGCGACTACAAATATACTGCAGCACGCTGCAAATTATCAACTTCTTAACAAAATATCACTAAGACATTTTTTATTGCATTATTACCTTGCAGACAACTGTGCCTATCACAACCTATCACAAGCAACCAAATGACTTGCAAAGTGAATGGAGTTACTGAAAAATGCACAGCTAATAAAAGTTCTAGCAATTTTTCTCCTTTAAGGATATAAACATCTTCTAGTGACACTCTGACACCTGTCTGCGTTTTGAGAAATTTCTTTTCATATGTGTTCTATAGGTACTTGCCAGAATGCTTCAGTAAAATACTTACCTTAAGCAGGACTATACGTTCCTTAAAGCATGTTAACTACTGCATATAAAGATAGTTAAACTTTTATGTCCACAATATTTGAAGGACAACGCAATTAGTAGCTTAATTCTCTGGGAGGTCTGGCAAGCACCCACAGCAGAATATGGGAGAGCTTCTCAATAGAAAGGAAGCCTTTGATTTCCACAAATACTGTACCCAACCTGTGGATAAATGAATTTGAGAAAGATGCTCTCTTCCAACACGGTAGGAGGGCAGGGATCATGCAACAGCAAGTACACTTAACTTACTTGCTTTGTCCTGAATTTTGGGGGCCACCTCATCACAGAACAAAACTGGCAAGTGCTGCCTGAACTTACATTTACCATCAGTCAGAACTAATGAATCACGAGTGCTGCAGGACACCAACAACAAACAACAATTTGGTTAAGGAATTAAAAATATGTAGAAAGAAGTTTAGTTCCAGAGAGAACATGAAAGAAGAAATCAATCTAAGACAGAGAAGTTGCAATTCAGTATGAGGATTAAAGCAATTAATAGCGGGGGGGGGGGGGGGGGGGGCTGTCCCCCCAGTGTGGTTCTCACTGCTGCCCTTCCTGGCCCAGGAGTGGTTAGACACTTAGGGAAGGAGGGGGGGGGGGGGGGGGGGGGGGAAGCAGTTTAGAACAGAAGGGCATCTTTTCTCCAGTTCCTAGGACAAGTACACGGAGATGATAAAAAGGTGGGACCCATTTATTTTTCACTCTTCTCTGTTAACCAACCCATTTGTTTATGAGAGAATGGAGGGGAAGGGGGCAGGTGGGGAGGTGGGGAGAGGAGAAATGGTTTTATTCTGTGTGGATGATGAGACACTATCACACAGGAAGCAGCACGGCCTAACTTCTTTTCACAGCTGTGTCACGGTTGGTGAAAATCTGATCTGTAAACTGCTGAAAGCAAAATAAAAAGCCCTCATCTTCTGTACTAAACTCTCTCAACCTCTGAGAAAATCACCTGCAAGTAACTACAAGAAGGCTCGGAACAGTTCTGGTATGCAGCAAACAACTACTTTTTCCACAGAAATTATTTAAAGAATATATTACATGTAAAAACATAGGGTTTACACCTGTAGGGTTTTGTTTGGTTTGTTTTCTGAATATTTTTTTTTAACTGTGCAGAAGTAGTGAGCCATATGGTTGCTGAGTAATACCATGAAATTCATGAAACAGGACTAGTGGCATGAACAATGTATTCCTAATCTGCAGATCTGTAGCTCTTCCACTGAAATTTGTCAAATCCTGCATAGACTTACGCTTTTTAAATTGAACTGCGCATACTTTAACTTAGGGAATACAGAAAAAGCAGTACAGCAACACAACCAAACAGGCCAGATGAACTGACTGTTTATCAAATAATTTAAATCGAGTTAGGAGCAGCATCAATTAAACGTGTTTGGTTTTGCATGCTCCCTATGAAATGGTTAGTGCAACAAAATGTTTGAAGCCTGGAACAGGATGGAGAAGTATGAGCCAAAAGTAAATTAATTCAAATCTTATTTTTATTCTGCATACCCAATCTGTGTGAAGCTCTTCAGACAATGGTCTGTAGCTATTAGAAACTGGAATGAGACTAAATCTCACCTTAAAAAAACTTGAAAGCAACTGCACCCAAAGCAGACAGTCTGCACCTGCTTGTCAGCAGGTCTTAAATTAGCTATTTAGTTATCTATACTTAAAAGAGTATGTATTCTGAGACTTTCAGATTTCTATACATGTGAACAAAGAGTAATACTGATAGTCTTCACGACGAAGATGTGTGATAGTGCTATTGTTTTTCTCTAAGCAGCAGCCACTACAGCATACCATTGTACCACACTGCTGCAGTAATTATAGAAAAGCCTACAAGTTCACTTTTGCCAGTATTGAGGTATTTCAAAAACTGCAGAGTCCACTAAAAGTCACAAAATATCAGTGAAAGTATTCCCCCGCTTTCATCAGTACTGATCAAAGAAAATCAACCTTTTCCAAGTGAATTTCAGCAAACCCCTACAAGAAAACAGGGCACTCTTCAAATAAAAATAGGAAGACTATCAACAAGAAATACATTAATAAAGAAAGAAACTGAGTGGTGTGACTTTGCATTATTGAAAACTATTACATACTTCCTGGGCTTAAACTAACATTTGGTGTTAGTCTTTTGTTTCACTGATTCTCTTGAGTTAAGAGTTACATGTCTAAAAATAATTTTCATACAAAGTACTTTCTTAATACAGTGTACATGATGCAGCAGTGTTTGGAGTTCTTTTCCTCTTCAAAAAAAGTACATTTTCCCTCTAAGACAGAAGGAAAGATAATTTATGTTGCATTGGAAAGCATGCAAGTATTAATGATGGGGAATGATGAAGCACACAAATGGCTTCCATTTTCACATTCAAAAACAAGTACCTGCAAATTAACACTAAAAGCAACTGGCCTATAAAGGAGCCACGTTTCCATGCCAACTGATCACAGAAATGCATATAATTCAACAAAAAATGAGTAACCTACAAAACAAGAAAATAAAGAAGAAAGCAGAAGTGCTGGAAATCAAGATCCTGACCATACCCAACTATTTTACAAGAATAGCAAAGAACACAACAGAAGATGCAATTTAAGATGTGAATGGTGTACAGCTAATGGCACTTCATCATTACAATACTTCTAAAAGCTGTCATTCTCTAGTCAACAAGAAAAACAGGATACAGAACACCTCTATTAAGGAGGGAACAATACAATAGTAGCAATTCTTAGGGAGGTTTCACAGTTGGTAGACATAAAAGCACAAGTTACTATTCAGTGCACATCATCTCTTAAGATTTTATTTTTTGTCTTTATCTAAGAAGGTCTAGCTTCGTTCCTTATTGACGCTGACTTGTACTTGTGCAATCAGTCTGCAGAGCTGCTTGCAGAGTAAGGCAGTCCGCTATTTAAGTGTTAGTTGCAAAATCAAGTGCATTAGAAATGAGCAGATACATCTGCACACAAGCGGCTCACATAATGTGCACACACATATCTGACATAATTGAAATTTTGTACATGTATGAGTGACTTCACAACTGATAAAAAAATGCTACCACTTTCTGCACTACAGCAAAAAATAAGTTTTGAAGTTCATACATAAAATCATGATATACGTGGTCCACACATGTATGCACTTGCACATGGAAAAAACAAGACTTATTTTAAGCAAGGAAGCTTAGAAATATTGAATACAAAAGAATGCTACAGATCTAAACATTGCAGGTTCCAAGATACTGACATTTACATGCAATAAAATCATCAGTTTGAGTATTTGTTTCTTTAAAACCTAGAGAAATAAATAACCTCCAACTAAAAGGTCCATCAAAACTTGCGTTCTAAATGAATACAAACTGAAGAGAGGACAACAGAATTCTGTTTCTTGATATGTCTGTATTGTATCAAGTAAGGAGGCAAAGCACTGTTCCTATTTAGTTCTTAAAAAGGTATTAAATCATTAGAAGTTTAAAAAGGATGAAAAATTATGGTCACAGAACTGGAAGAATCCCACCATTAACGCATTTTGGTGTATTTAAATTTTACTGGTTTTCTGCATGAACAGAGAACAAAGTTACAAGTGCTTGTACACATACCTACTGACTTCATACTTCCGTGAACATACAGATCATGTGACAACAGGCCTAGACACTGTATGGAAAAATGCAAAGTTTACATAAAATAACTTTTAGGTTCATTTACTAGCTTCAGTTTCTGTAGGAACCCCAGTGAAATCAGTGGATGAAAGGGAGTAATTAATTATATGGCCATGTTCCAGCTTACCCAGATAGCATGAAAGATTATGGGTTTCACCAGACTTTCTTCCTCTGTCAAATCAGAATTCACTATGAATTTATTTTTTAGATGTGACAGTTACTTGCTGCCCTTTTTAACAAGCATTGATAATAAAACCCCATGCATTTTCTAGGAAAAGCTTTGCCATTTAAAGGCAAAAAAAAAAAAAAAAAAAAATTAAAATCTGGTAGAAAAGACCTAAACTGAAAAGCTCTTGAATCACCAAGGTTATTTTTCATTGTTTATATCACAGCCACAGAAAACTGTAAACATTTAGCGTCCCTGAAGTTCTTTATGTTTCTGACTACCTCTCCCCAACTTTTACCTAAGGCTGTCCACAGCTAACTGACCCAGCATCGCTGTAGTTTTTGTAGAAGCTGAAAAATGGCAATTCATCTGGGTGAAGACACCAGGATTTCTGCACGGTTTTTCATGTATAAACTGTTACTTTGAGACTGGCTGTACAGATACTAAAGTCCTGTCTGGGTTCCTCAAAAAAAAATATTAAAAAAATCTACACATATGCTTAAGACACACTGAAGATTCCTAACTGATAAAACACTATAGGCAAAGTTATGTACTTCGCAATAACCTTCGCAGTATGTAAACTGTTCAGCAACTCTGATAGCACAAAGATATGAATGCTGACAAGGAAAAATTTGTTTTAATAAATTTCTAAAGATCTTTATTATTATAGAAGTTACCCCTACTCAAAACAGCAGTAGCAACTGAAAGCTGTCAAGCCAGCCACAGAGCAGACAGTACCTGCACACCTGGCTCCACGCTTCCCTGAGTTTATTTCTGGTATGTTTTGGAAGGACCAGGGGTGGCAAACCTGAGTAAGATGAGAGGTCAATTCAGCTCCTTCACCTCTTCATCTATCATCAAAGAGACTCTACTGTTCTACACACACCTGTCAACTTTTCGGAAGCTTCTGAACGTTAGTACTGTAGTCACTACATTGTTTCACCACCATGTATGAAATCAGCATTATGAAATGCCCAGCCGCATTGATTTTTCACACAGCACTGCCTTGGGCAAGATCCTAAATGGTAACAGAGCAGAAGATTCCATGTTAATTTAAATATAAACAGGAGAACAATAATCAAATAAAAAAAAAAAATCATTGTCAACGGCACAACAGCTGGGAGGGTTAACAGCAACAATTTCATGTTCAGTAACACATCTCCAATAGCCTTGGCCAGCACAGTCTGTTTATATAAATGGAAGAAAGAATGCTGCCCTGAACTTGCCCATTATCCCACAGAAAAGGTATTGTGGGAATGTTAACTTTCACCTGGCTGACTTCCAGATGCCAGCAGGAAAAAACACCCTTTTAAAATTTTAGCCAACTGAAGAATACTCCACATTTTTCACATTTTCCAATTATTTTAAGTTATGTATAAACTAACACAGGCCTTGAACTAAACCCATATAAAATTCACATAGTAAGATGGTAAGACTACTCTGCAAGAGAATGAGTCCAGGGGTCTAGGGTCCAAACCAAACAGCCAGTATCATATTTCAGAAACCACGACAGCTTTTTGGAAAGCCAGCACATTTCTAGAACGGCAGAAACATTTGCAATGTCCATAAGAGCTCTTACCCGACAATGCCAACAGAACCTAAAAAAAGTGCCATCCCAATTTCAGCAACACAGCCCAATGCTGTGATGCAGACCTGGTACCACGTGACAAAGATGTTTGAAGCCTGCACCGTCACACAATTAGAAACACAGAATCATTAAGGTTGGAAAAGACCTTTGAGATCATCAAGTCCAACCGTTAACCCAGGACTGCCAAGCCCATCACTAAACCATGTCCCTAAACACCACATCGATGCATTTAAATTAACAAGAGAGAACTGCACCTTGCTATACAACTAATATCCAAATGGACCGCATGATGGAAACCACAACAGAAGAATCACAGGACAGAATCACAACACTGTTTAGGTCGAAAAGACCTTTAAGATTATCAAGTCCAACCATTAATCCAGCACTGCCAAGTCTACCACTACACCACGTCCCTAAGCGCCACATCTACAGAGATTCCACCACCTCCCTGGGCAGCCTGTTCTAGTGCTTGACCACCCTTGCAGTGAAGACATTTTTTCCCCAATACCCAACCTAAACCTCCTCTGGCGCAGCTTGAGGCTGTTTCTTCTTGTCCTGTCGCTGGTTCCTGGGGAGCACAGACTGACCCCCTGGCTACAGCCTCCTGCCAGGCCGTTGCAGAGCCACCGGGTCCCCCCCAGCCCCCTTCTCTCCAGGCTGACCCCCCCGTCCCCCCAGGCTGGTGCCCCAGCCCCTGCCCCAGCCCCTGCCCGGCTCTGGACACGCTCCAGCCCCTCAGTGTCTGCCTGGCCGTGAGGGGCCCAACGCTGAGCCCAGGCCCCGCGGGGCGGCTCCACCAGTGCCCAGGGCAGGGGGACGGGCGCTGCCCTGGCCCTGCCGGACACACCGTTTCGGACACCGGCCGGGACGCTGCTGGCCTCCTGGGCCACCTGGGCACGCTGGGGGCTCATGCCCAGCCGCTGCCGCCCAGCCCCCCCGGGCCCTGTCCCGCCGGGCAGTTCCCAGCCCCCTGCCCCCAGCCCGCAGCTGCCGGGGGCTGGTGTGACCCAGGGGCAGGGCCCGGCGCTCAGCCCTGGGGACCCCCACACCACCGGCCCCGGCCCCTCGGCCCGGCCTGCCCGGAGCCCCCCGCAGAGCCCCCTGCCCCCGGCACAGCCATGCTCCCCCCGGCTTGGTGCCATCTGCAAACTGACCGCGGGTGCACTCGATCCCCTCGCCCACATCATCCATAAAGGCATTAGACAGGACTGGAGAGAGCCAAGCACAGCAACTGTGTGGACTGCAGAAGACCCCAAACCAAAATGAGCAAAAGTCCCCTTTCTGTTTTAAACAGAAGGCATTTTCCTTGCTCATTCCCATCTGGCACTTCAAGACAACTTTTAAGTAAAGACAGCTACTTGAGGTTTGTAATAGTTGTACAATGTGCAAACTCAAATTTAAAGAAATTATCCCTTACTATTTCTCTTCCCAAGTTCAACTGTTAAGTAAAAATAGCTTCCCATCATGTCTCTGCTCCAAACCTTCCTACCTTAGCAGGAGCTGAGTACTCAGTGCTATAGCATAACATCCCCATATTTCAGTGCACTGCACATGGAGCTGCAGCCTCATCACTTACCCGTGTTTTGTTGGTCGGTTTGCACACATGCCCTGTCAAGCTAACTGGTGAAATACAACTTTCCAATTCAACTATGCAGGAGGGGTTTTTTGTTGTTTAAAGAGGAAGAGCTTTAATGGTGGAAAGTACATTTTTCATTTGAAAAAAAGTAAGCCTTTCAGTCACAGGAGAACGTTGTACAGCACTGTGTTCAGTCAAGTCATAGGCTGTGTTTTTATTAAGTGCATTTACCTTAATTCAGTACACAACTGAAAGCACACGCCTCCCAAATCACTTCCCTGTGATAAAACAAGACACGAACAGAGATACCAAGCACCTACTCAGAGCACAATTAACAAGAGAATCCTAGTCTGGTCAGTGCCATTTCCAACACATCCCAGAGTTCTTTCCCAGGTAACTTCACCATCACTATCTGCACTGAATGCATTGGTGGGACTGAGCACAGAAAAATGAAGTGAATTATCCAATTATCCCAGGTCACTCCTGCAGGTAATCACAAGCGTGAAAAGACCACCAAGATAGTCTGGACCATTCCACACTGCCACTTAGGACATCTGCTACCACTGCTGTCTCTGCTCCCCTCTCCTCCAAGTCTCCTATCAATAATTAGAACAAACTTGCCTTGGAAGTCAGCTACCCTGCCTTCATTTTACTTCAGTGCTTACCTAAGATTTTTAGAAATGAGAAACTTATAGTGTAACAACAAAAAAAACCCCAACCAACAAAAAAAACAAAAACCAAACCCTTCAAAGATGTGATTCAGTTCTTCTGTAGGACATCCATTTCCTAACACAGATGCTTAGGTGCTTCAGTAGTTACTTTATAGAGAGTTATGAATCCCACACAAAGAAGTTTTATTTTGTACAACAGAACACGAACGCCCAATATAAAGTCACCACAAAGTACCACATTCTGATTTTGTTTTGCTGATTCCTAACTATATTAATGCAAATGTGAAATAAGTCTAGTTTACACTTACATAAAAGTTTAAATGGGCTTGCACTAGCTCAACTAACTTGATTTAAAATTCTACTTAATTAAATGTCAGCAATTTCCCAGGTATCACATGGCTTATTCATGGACTGGTTCTTTCACTATGCACTTTTGTGATCACAGAAATCTTAACAGACATGGTTATTTACTATTTGTAATAATAATAATCACTGTTTAATGTTTTTTTTTAGAGTTAGCCCTTTAAAATGAAAAGTACGTTTTACTAATTCTCTTCCAAAATCTGAGAAAGTTTGATTATTTTCGAGATACTTTTTTCCTGCACAAAAAATACTCTCCTGCCAACAGATCTTTAGGGCATTTCAACAGCTGCTGGAACTGTGTAAGCCATACTTTGAAAAATACGTAATTTCTATAAGACAGTATCCCCTTTTCTTGCGTTTCCTGGGGTTGGGGTGTTCCCCTTTGACTCCTTGAGTGTATACAAAAATATTTTCTATTTATGTATTTGTTAGCACCTTTTTTAACGTATTTTTTTGAAAAAGCCACACAGCTCAGAAAAAAATCACTAACGGTTGAGCAGGCTTGAAAACAAGTCCAGAGGGATGATGCTAGCAAAGTTAAGAAAACAAATGCAAAATCGGAACATTTACACAGTACTTCAGGATCTAGATTACCAACTCAATACAATATACCATTTTGTACTTTATTCACAGGACTAAGAAAATAAGATTCATGATTTTGGAGAGTCCTTATAATGCCAGTGCTCTCAACTGAGTGACAAAACTTGTTCCTCAGCTGCAGGTACCGAGCCAAACCAATCTCTGGACAACATTTTAACAGAAGGGTTATCCTGTAATAACTTGAACTTAGTATGTAGGATACAGCCAGGATCCCATGGATTTGTAAACCCACTCCAATTCTCCTTGATATCAACTCAAAGCTGAGTAACTTGACATCCTGGAGGATCAAAATCTGCTAGGAAAGGAAAAGTTGTGCCTGCAGCTTACTGTTCTCCAAATTCCTACTTAAAATCTTTTTTTTATTGCTTGCTCTAAGGAGATCATTCTCGCTGCTGAATACATAATGCTAGATTTAAATTTTAGATGGCTGCAGGGTTGTCATGAGATAAATACCAACCGCATTTGTATGCCTCTGTATTTACAGTAAGGAGGAAAGTCAGCTGGATTCAAGGATTCAAAACATGCAACCTTTCAAACAAAGACATGGTAAGAGAAAGCTTTAAACAGAGGACTGCCAAATACAAACAACATACACAACCAAACCCAAAAGGCAACATATGGTGAAACCCTTTCAAAACCATACAATACTATGGGAATTAAGTAAATTTCAAACTCCCCTGCAATACTCTCGTCATAGCTAATTTGTGACTTCCTGTACGTTCAGTACTAACAGTACAATGGAGCCTCTATTGTGAGCCTCCTCCCACAAGCTTTTAAAAAATGCAAGACATGATTTTTATCTAGACTGGCGTGGCTAAAATACATCCCGCTCTGCACAGATAAAAGGTTATTTTCTTAGATACTGCTTTTGCTTGTAAAAATAAAAAATAAAAATCTACTCTGGTTGTGCTGAGTCCAAAGTTCACAAAGGAGTAGTGCCTTGGTAGCTGAAGTGATGACCATGGATCTCAGGCATGGCAGATGCAGGAAGCCGCTTTAGTTTTAGGATAACAAGATTGTGCATTAAGAACTATCCGCAAATTCAACACAATTCAAATAGGTTTTGACAGTCTCGCAGAAGCAAAATTGACAGAAATTTGACAGAACCAAGGAATAAAGTGACTGCAGTATTAACTACAAATCTTGATTGAGGGTGAAGGTAGTAAGTCCTTCAGGTGCAAGTAACTGGTTCACAGAGGTACCAAAAACTGATACTGCATTTTTTTTCCATATTAAAAGGGTCCTGAAAGCTAATGCAACAAAACCAGAATGAACAAGACTTTCCACACCAAAACCTGGTAGCAGAAGTGAAAGACCGCAATCCCGGCACAAGGCAGTCTAGGAAAGGAGAACAAGTAGCAGAGGCTGACTTTTAGCATGCAGGACAGAATTTGGCGAGGACACAAAATGAAACCTAAAATTCTGCAGTGGCTTCAGTCAGTGCCTTAACGACCTTTCTTAGTCAAGACAGTGTATTAAGATAAAGACTTAACAAGCCAGTTCCAGTCAGCATGGGAATGTACACATGCAACACTGAATTACTGAAGATCACTTCTCAGTAATGCTGATTATGTGAACGGGAAAATCAAGAGCATGAGAAAGGTTGATACACATTAATGCTGTTCACTGAAGCACTAGACATGCATTAAGATGGTTGGTAGACCACAAATGTGAAAACGCTCATTATCTGGTTGAAAATAAACAGTTTAATACATCTGGTACAACACATTAAAGAGAAAAAATATTTAAGGATCAGTTTAAGAGTTTGGAGACTGTCTTGTGGTTATCTCTGTTTTGTCCTGCACGACTATGCAAAGACTAAAGCTAGATGCTCCACAAGAGACAAACCGGCTGCAACCATTTAATGAAATCTGACTCATCTGGGAATTTTGATCAAGTGCTTCACACCACTGTTTCTGCTAAACCATACATTTTCTTTATGGGATTGAGAGTAGCATGCTGCAAATACGCAAGAAGCAACGGTAATTTTGGACAGCTCACCTTACAACAGAGGGCTAATTCTGAAAATCCAAATTCAAGTAAAAGTCTCACAGAAGCCAACAGGAATTCTGCAACTACAAATTAAAGATACTGCGATCTGCACCAATGGCAAAGATATTACTGTCTGTCAGCCCCTAGCAGCACCTCTCGCTGACTGTAGGTATGACTAACAGCTGCCTGGGGCAGCACTCCCTTCCTGCAAATCCTCCTGCGGATCACCTCAATCTGACTGGAAAGCATGCATCTCAGTACAGCTTCTTTCTGGCTCATTCTCCCAACTTCTGACTCACCCAGGGGTTACAATGACATTCTGCAGAATGAAAAAATGTAAGCGTAGTAGATGATGATGAAAATAACTTGCAGTGCTGCTTCCTTCCTGGCTTTCTTCTGAGCTCTGACTTGCCACTGCGCTAGCTGAGCATGATGCAGGACAGCACACTGGCCACTGCTCTACTTGGCCAGGTACAAGACTTTATGGTGCACAGTGTATGCTCCCTGCCATAACAAAGGAACATAAACGGCAGTGCAGCAAGAAGAGCCTTGGAGAGTTGGATTTGCTATTCCTGCTGTCACCAGACAGCAGCCATAGGCTAATTCCTACTGACTGTTTGGAGGGTGGGAGAGAGGAACAATCCGCCACATGGCAGCAGCAACAACAGTCAGCTTGGCTTTCAGTCTTCAACATGAGCAAAACAAAAAGCAGGACCACTCTCTTTTGCTGCCCCTAGAACTCACCTTTCCGAACCACTGTCTACTTTACCTGTGGTTAGACGCTGCTCTGTCCCAGACAAGACGAGGGCCTACATTCCTTTTGCACAAGACCAGACACACATACATAAATGCACATAACATTGGGCTGCCCATCATGGTTTCCCAACTACGGGCATTTCTTGATTCTGAACATCATGTGTCAACTGAGCACTGAAGGTGGCAAAAGCAATGCTTGCTTTAAAAAGGCGGCGAAACAGTTACGCTCTTGTTATGTTTCGTGTGGCAGTGTGAGAATTAGTTGCAAAGCTTCCAGCATGACCCACCGGGACAGACCTCTCCGCAGTCATCACAGGGTGTGTCCATGTACGACAGCAGAAAGTGGAATCTACCAAAAAATACTGAGGCTGTTCAGGAAGACCGTTAGTGCACATCCAACAGTAAGAAATCTGGACTGCATACAGGAGTTTGGAATTGCGACTCAAGTAAAAAATGTTTCTCTGCCTCCTTTTTTCTTTTTTTTTTCCTCCTGTGAGTTGGCATCAGAGCTCCCCTAAAAAGACTAAAAAGAGAGGAGGGGTAATGTGGCGAGTACGGGCATACATACAGAGTCAGAAACCGTGAACAACTTTCACTGCAGACTTATGTAACTTTGCCGGTGGTGACACAACTCGTTGAAAGTGATTTGGTGGTGGATAAGGGATATCTACTGACCTGTAAATAGAACTATTAATATGCCTTAAAATACCTCATGTAAAGCAAAATTATATAATCACATTACCTCGTGTTTTAATACTGAAGCTACAAAGGCTACAACACATGTAACAGAAATAAAAGCTTTCTATTAAAACCTCAACTTTACAGTTACTCTGAGCATCAGTCCCAGCCCTGAAGCCAGCTGTTTCTGGTTTTTGTAGAGAATTCCTTCTGCCTGACTACCCTGGCAGGTACACTGCAAGAAGTTCCTTGAAAAAAGCAGGTATCATAAAAGATGAAAATGCAGACATGAGCAATAGTCATCCAAAATAAATACCAACATGAAACATGCTATAGCATTAGCAACATTTAGTTCAAAGAAAAAAAAAAAACCAAACAATGTCAATTTTCAATTATGTTGATTAGACTCAAACTGGATAATTAGTACATGGAATAATAACACAGGAAACATGATACGTTTGAGATGAAATGACAAAAATATTTCATAAAAGAGACAAGTTAATTTATAATAATCTCCCTCAAAAATTAAATTCTTGCTCTGCTATAGCAAACATAAACATGTTATGTTTCACACATCAAAAAATAATTAACCTATTTATCTAATACATATTTTTCAGGAGACATTTCTTTTGAGTGATGTCTTTTTATTTGGAATTTAATTTTACCTTGTGAGCTTTCTGCACCTCCCCCCCCCCACCCCACCCCTTATTATTTCATTAATTTTACTTCTGCAGCACCCACAGAGGTAAAGACCTTGGTTGGGGTGGCTGTCCCTCTGCCAGCTAAGCGAGCAGTGGTGCCAGCTCCTGCCCAGGCTCTGGTGCTCCTGGCAGGCAAAGCCTGAGGGTGCAGCTGAGGCACGCTGTGCTCCAGATACTCCCCGGCCCCAAAGTGGCCACAGATAGCAGCTACGAGGCGGCACAAATTAGATGAGCCCCGGGACTTTCTCATATTCCTTTGAGGAACCGGATAGGTCTCTGGTCAGGTCCAAAAAGAATTTGAAGTTTTTATTAATTTCAACCACCAAACCAAAGCTGAATATCAAAGGATAGGGCCTCACAAGCACCTAAAAAAGTCCAATCCAGGGACTCACAGCACCCGTTTTCACATCATAAACAACATCAGACACTTAACTCTGCTTCCCCCTCCCTGCAATACCGCCCCGTAAGGTCGTGCATCAATTTCAGCCAGCCAACACTTTGATGCTGCCAGATTCCCAAAACACTTCTGAGCACGTCAATCATTTCGGGAGATGGGCTAAGGATCACAGTGCATTGGAAAAGATCTTATCGTAATCACAGCTCAGAGAACCTAAAACGCCCACCACAAGTGGAAGCGCTGCTGCACTCCTCCAGTTCTCCCAGAGGAATAACCAGTGAGGGAGCAAAGGGTTATATTCTAGCAGGAAATGTTAATTTTAGATTTATCTGTAATGCATGTTTGCTATCTTTTTCCTGATCGATACAAAGATTAAAACGAATCATCACCTTTGCTCTCATGGCAGTAGGGTAGAAAGAGACCTAAAACCACAGCTGGGAACTTGTCTTCCCTAACTGTAAATCCATTGCTACACTGTCTGGGAGTGAGAAAGCACGTGCAGCACAGGAACTAAGGCTAAAGGGCCATGTACTACAACTTTTATCCTCACCTTAAATTTCAGGACACATATTAAAAGTGTAACTCCATCTCTACTCTCACACTAAATAAATAATTATGGGGCCAGAAGGTTAGGGAGCCTCAGACGAGGCTGCTATGTTGCTATACTGCCAACTGCTATGGGATTTGAAAGCTTGACACATGCTGGAGTGTATCACCTCATCAATGTTCCCAGCTGGCTTGGGAGACGAAAACCTAAATACTACTCCTAAAGGCAGGTCTCTAACACACAAGTAGCCAACCTCTCCAGTTAAGATCCCAAAACCATAGTTATTACAAATGCATAGTAAGTAAGGAAAGAAAATGGCAACAAGAGACCATAGGCCGAAGTAGTTGCATGGTTTCCCCTAAGTGTTACATTTCACGTAAGCAAATTAACAATCATGTTGCTTCTCCACGTCTTTACTTAAAAGATATTTAAATCTGTGCTTTTCCATACACTTACTGCTGTCCAAACTATTTTCTTGTAAAATAAGCTTGTGGGTTTGGTTTTCTTCTTCATTTTTATGGTATTCAGGTAAACAGTTACTTTGGGATAACATCAGTTTTCTCCCCAAAAGAGACTACCCAGCCTAGTCGCCGATCTGCAGTAGATGTTCTTGCTTGATAAGGAGGGATTGACTTTGTGTTTCAAAACCATGCTGCCAAGTGCACTACTGTATCTGTACGATAACGCTTCACAGTATTCAGCCCAATCCTAATCTCTTGGATCACACCTTCGGCTAAGAACTGCAACCGCTCTGTTTACATTGTAAACAAAACAATAACTCTTAGAACCTAAGAGATTAGTAAATTGAAGCATTGCACATTTTTAACAAATTTATCTTTACGATACAGAAGGACAAGTCAAGAGCTAACCAAACTGACAAACGTAACGGCACTTGTAATTTGTTTTGTCACGCTACCAGGAACTCCACAGTATGACAAAGTATCATCGCGTATGCAATATGTACGATGATCAGCTTTTTACACATAGTATATACTGTATGATCAAAAGCTGCATGCTCCAGCTACTCCTTAACTACATATGCCAACAGTGGACTGAAAAATTCACAAAGGTGACTGTAGTAGTTTCATTTCAAAATAGTTGTTTCATTGACTAAACTTTTCTACTAAGCATGACTACCGCAGTTCTCAGGATTATTACTACTTTATCTGCCAATTCAGTAATTAAATAACACATCCCTTGATGGAGAAACGCTGGATCTATGTTATTTGGGGGTGGGTGGGGGTAGTGTGTGCGATTACAGGACAGAGAAACTACCACTGACTCTGCACCAATTTATGCCTTCTATGCCATCAAACAAATGCAGCGAAACTCTCTTCACGTCCCAAGTATTATTTTACATTAACAATGACAAAAATGAGGGAACAGTTTAACTCTCTCAGTTTCTCCCATCTGTTTACAGATTGCAGCCACCCCATAAACATCTATTTCTTGTTCAGACTGGAAAACTGTGGCAGGCTGAGGGCAGAGGGTTGTTTGTTTCATTCCGGTTTGAAATAACACTTGTGAATTGCGAGTGGACAAAATATTTTGTCCCTAGCTTACCCTCAGGATGGCTGACATAATAATAAACAACCAAAAGGATATTATTTGTCAAACCTTAAGGAATTCCAATATCAAAATCTTGCTGCCTTTGGGGGTCAATAAAGAGCAACCTTATAAAATATACTAAAGTTAGCAGTTTGGGCTGCTAATTTTATGTGCCTGCTTCACCAACGCACAGCTAAAAATAGATAAAACAGATAAGAACATAGAACAAAGAGATGCACTGGACAATTATCTTTCTACTAGCATAGTCAACACTGAGCTTTTAAAACCCTTTTATTTATAAAAGGGATAGATTTTTAAAGCGTTACTCAATGGGATTTCAATCTACAACTGAAATAATTTAAATGTATTTTATTTTTCTCAGTATTTTCTTGTTCCCCTCCTAGTGGGATACAATAATGAGATTTAAAATATTTTAATAAGGGCATCAGGCTACTTGCCAAGGGGCTCGAATACTAAATAAGAATATTTACATCCTCTAAGACCCAGGAGGAGGAATCAGCATGATGCACTTGAAACATGTATGTACATCACAAATATGATAGTTAATTTTAATTCACTGGGAAAAAATACACATTCACTTCAGTTTATTAGGCCTCATTATTTTCAATGAGGCTAAAGGGATGATTATCTTTAGCTGCTCCATCATGGCCTAAAAGCAAACATTCTTCCTGATAAGGACAACAATTATTAAAATATAAGGCAATGTTAAATTGTTTAATTGAAGTTACAACAGGTGAAATTTTGAAAACCACCGCTCGTAACAGTGTTTTCTACCACTGCTGTGTCCAGATTGGTACTACGACTGAAATCCTGACTTTTGAATTTATTTTTTTTTAGAGGAAAACAAAGCAGCATAACTGACTGACTCATATCTACACAGTAAATGGGTTTATTCTCTGCTTTGTAGCCTTCTTCTGGTATCATTTGCTTACAAAATGATAGTGTTTATAAACAGAATCGACATTCTGTCTCCTTATGTCTGGGGAAGAAAAAAAAATCATCTTCAGATTAACATGACAATTTATGCCAAGCAGTTCTTGGAGGCATATCTGTTAACATCATGCCATGCATATTATTCATGTTACCTTAAAAACCAGCAGCAATCCATAAATGATTTGCTAGCCCATGTTTAAAAAAAAAGGGAAGAGGAAAGAAAGAAAAACATAAATTCAGATTTACGGAGATAAGCCTTACCTCTCAGACACATAACCCGTCCGCAGATTTAGCAAAATCATTTCAAGAGCCAGGCCTTAAGCACTTTTTACAGAAATAAAACGCCGCTTTTAAACTTCCTGTTTATTGAAATATTAGCACAGCTTTTTTTCCTCCACGGCACTTTCCCAGCGTTTCTCTGCAGTTAGAAGCCAGGGCACCGCTCACCCCCGAGCGAAAGGGACCGGGCCGGGGGGCGGCGGGGGGGGGGACACGGGACACAACCCCCCCCAAATTAACATTCCGTATGCAGTTTCAGCGCCGTTTGACTTTTTTATTTTAAGGACGAATTGCACCCGCAGCCGACTTCCAGCCCCCTGCCTGCGCCTCCCCGCCTCCCCGCGTTTGATTTTTATTTCTCTTTATGTGTTTACTCACACTCCCCAGGTACCGCCCGCAGCCAGCAGGCAAAGTTGC
The DNA here is from genome assembly GCF_023634155.1 of Falco peregrinus. Lineage (NCBI taxonomy): Eukaryota > Metazoa > Chordata > Aves > Falconiformes > Falconidae > Falco > Falco peregrinus. The sequence continues at coordinate 45,380,331 of NC_073722.1, forward strand.
GGCGGCGCTGCGGCCGTCAGGGCAGCCCCGCTCCCCGCGGCGGCCGGGGGTGCGCGGCGGGGCCGGCAGCAGCGGGGCCGGGCACACAAAGCGCGGCGGCGACGGGGGCCGATGGCGCACACCCCCACCCCCACCCCTCGCCCTCCTCATCTCCCACCGCCGGTCCCCACCGCCGCGGACCAGGCCGGCGCGACGCGACGCGAGGCCGGAGCTCGTTACCTAGAGGCAAGCCCTTGTTTAGTAAGTGAGAACTTCCCATTGAAACGCTACGTCCGCGCTCGCCGCGGGGAGGAGGCCGGGGGGGCACCGCCGCTCCGCAACGGCGAGGCTGGCAATAAAAATACAAGCCGCCGCGGCATATGGCGGCTACTCCGTGGGCGCCCCTGAAGTGAGGCGCTGAGGCGCGCGCCCGCGCGCATGCCCTCCCGCGCGCCCCCGCCGCGCGCACGCGCGCCGCCCGCCGCTGCGCGGGGGTGGGGAAGTGGCCGCTGCCTCCTCTGCCGCCGCTGCCGCGGGCGGGGCTTCCGCGCCCCGGCTCGATCTCCTGGTTCGAGGCAAACGGAGAAGATCGAAAGACGGCGGGGCGGGAGCAAGCGGGCCTACAGCCTCACGCTGCCGTTCGCCGGCGTCTGGTTCGTGGGTGAGACGAGAGAGCACCGACACCTCCAACTGCTTTTGGGAGCCGGTGCTGCCACTTTATCCTTTTGGTTTGGTTAAACTTTAACAAAGTTAACACTAGCCACATTCGATGGCCTCCCTGGCATCCCAAAACACTGGCACTTCTGATGCTTCATTATTTTCTGCAATTCGCTTAAGGCTCTTCTCCCTTATAAATTAACAAGGATGGGAAAAATAACCCAAAACCAAAACCCTAGAACACTCTAATTATACCTAGTGAGTATAAGCGAGGTTTTCTGCTTCATGCATCACCAATCCACCCTTGGAGCCCCTGGCCCAGAACTATCCCCGGTCCCACTGGGGAAGCAGCAGGGCTGGGGCCAGCACCACCATGAATGCGGATGGCTTTGGAGCCAAGTTGGCCAAATGCTGGTGGTGTTTCTCATCGGGGACATCCCTGCACATTTCCATCCAGTCCAAAGCGCTGGGTGATGGGCGCCAGGCCCTCTTCAATCCTCACCCTGGGTCCCTGAATGAGAAAGCATCGCTTTATTGTCAACGGACCAGCCCTTACTCCAGGTGAAGCGCCCCGGTAACGGGGTCCCAGCCTGCAACTCCCACACGGGGGTCCCCAAAACGAAGGCCCAGGCCTGCTCCCCTGGAAAGCCTCACAGGCTACAACAAGGGCCAGTTCTATGCTACTGTCTGGCGGCACCAAATTAATCACAACGTATAACCTATTTATGCTACTCGCACCACCCTGCATGGGGGTCAATGCCCAGAAAAGGCTGTTGGAGCCAACAGGCGCCTTTTTGGGGAAGGAAAGGCCCAGCCCCAGCGCAGGTCAGCCCCCGGGTGCCAGTGCCTCCGCTGCGTGCCCTGGCCACCTACACCCACCGCCCAGCTCCACTCGCCCCTCGGCGCGGAAGGCCCGCCCTCACTGACGAGGGATGTAAGCAGAAATGTAGTATTTTGCCTCTGCGCTGCCCCAAGACAGAGATGTGGGTCGAAAACAGGCGTCACCGCCGCCAGCTCCCAACGCGCGGCAGCCCCTCTCCCCCACTCCCTGCCTGCACCCGGGGAGACCCCCGAGAGCCCGCCATTCGCCTGCCCACCGAAACAGCGGTGGCGGCGGCGGACGAAAACCAAAGTCGGCGAGGCGCCCCCGCGGCCGGCTGGGTCAGCTGACAGCGGCCCCGCCCCGCCCCGCCCGGGTGAGGGAAGGGGGGAGGGTGGCGGCGGCCCGGAGCGCCGCCATGGGCCGGCGCTGCCGCCTTTTCCCCGGCTTTTCCCCGGTACCGGGCGCTCTGGGTCCGGCCGTCTGAGAAAGTTTTGCGCCTCTCGCAGAGCCGCCCCCCTCCTCCTTATTCTTGGCTAGGAAGTGGAGCCGCGGCCGGGAGCGGGCAGGGCGCTCGCTTGTTCCGTCCCCTCCCCACAGGCCAGCCCGGCGAGCGCAAACCCCATCTTTTGCATTTTCCAGAAATAAAACGCTTGTTTCTGCTAGCGGTGACGCCGCAAACGGCCCCGAAGCCCGCGGTGCCCCAGCAGCACTTCGGGGGTGCCGGGGGACCCCTCGGATACCGACCGGGAGACATACACACACACACACACAGGCGCGACAGGTTAACCGCTGATAAAATTAAGCTATTGAGGCTGCTCTGTGCCGAGCCGGGCGGCAAACCCGCCCCGGTTCCCCTCTGGCGGGGGCAAGTGGCACAGCTCGTACCGGCGGGGGGCGGGGGGATGTCGGCCCGCGCCCCCTCCGCGTCCCCGGCTCCCCCGCCCGGCTCCCGCACCTCTCACACGTTTTTTAATCGTTTTGCGGGATGACCTAAGAGTTAATTATGCTGACTGCACCGCTGAACGCCGGGACCGTGGGTGATTTTTTGATTTTTTTTTTTGTTATTATTACAAACTAGCGCGCGGGAAGGGAGGGGGTAGACACGACGATTTTTAGAGCTTTTTCTGGATTCTGCGGGATTGGTCTGCGATAATTACAGTACCCGCGGTGATAGGTGCGTTAGAGGTAGCTACTACTAATAGTCACAGGGCAGCAAACATTGGTAATTCTCTTTGGTAAAGACATGCCTGATAATTGGGCACAGATCATCTTCTCTGTGCTTGTATAGGCACAGGCTGTAGATTTTCCTGTGGTTTTGGGGGTGGGTTGGTTATTTGAGAGGGGAATATTTGAACTCAAATGTTACAAAAGGTGGTTTCAGCCTCCAAGCTGAGTGCATTTCACAAATCCATTCCAGGCACAAATAAAGGAGTTTAGCTTATAGGCACCCTTTAGCAACTTGGCTCCAGCTCCCTAATAACTTGTTTTCCCCCATCATTCTCCAGGTAGTGTCCATTTCACGGGGTTAACCAGCAGGATTGGGAGGTAACGCCCAGGACAAGTTTATGCAGCCTCTGACTTATCTTCATTTTCCTCCTGTATTCATGGAAAAGCCTTCTGTGGCTCACTACAGATGTCTCAAGACATCCCTCAAACAACATAGTTTCGCTAGATTCTCACTGTGCATCACTAGGGCAGCATCTAGCTGAGCGCCTCATGTGGGGTTTGTATAAATAAACAAATTTGGTTTTAATCACTTTAAAGTGGTTAACCACTTTATTGCCATTTATAGATGTTAGCAAATATAAAAATATATACATATCAAAGCTGTAAGAAGAAAATCATGTTTGGGGGGGGGTTGGTTGGTTGTTTTGTTGGGTTTGGTTTTTTTTTTTTTTGCACTACTTAAGTTGCCATGTGGCAAAGTATTAGCAGGAACGAACATTAGGGGTAAAACAGGCTTAAACCGCAAGTGAAATATCTGTGAATACCAACATGGGTATGGAGTTATCTCTGGGAAAAATTAAGAGAGTGGAAAATGAAAATTCAGAAAAGAAATTAAGGAATCAGTTACATTTTTTTGTAGAGAAACATAAACAGATACAGACAATGAGACCATGTCCTTGGTGGGGTTACATGACTGGGCAAATGTTTAGTTCTAAACTGGAACTGCTGCTTCGAGTAGGGAGGGGAGTGTGGTACAAAATATTATGACAAGGGGAGTGCTCTAAGTGAGGATAAGTTGGCATGATGAACAGATGGAGTATTCAATAACAGGAGGTTATTAATACTGCAGTTTGGTATTCTCTACACTACTTCATGAAGGGATTCATATGCTTGCTCTTTTTCCTTTCTGATTGTACATTGACTTAAATACACACACTGTAGGTAATGCCGGACTTGGTTCCCTCCCAGCACACACATGCATACATCACAAATTGCTGTTTCCTGAGAAAACATCAAGTGCTGGATCCTCAGCTGATTGTAACCCAGCCAACTGTGTTCTTTTCAACAGCAGAAAGTTGACTTGCACCTGCTGAAGGAGAGAGGTTATCTGACCCTGTCTCCGCAGTCAAAAGGTCTCTCCACCCTGCTCCTTCACAGCTGCAACGAGGCACCTGCTTTACAGAATAAACTATGAGGACTCTGGATGGAAAAGAAAACAAAATAACCCAAGAGGAACTGAAGTTTTCCTTCAGAACACAATGCAATGATCTTTTCTGTTTAAGAAAATCAAGCTCACTTTCACCCAGAGTTCAGCCCTGCTCCCCTATATGGCTTTCTGTGACCTAGTTTTAGCCCAGACATGAGAAAATCCAGGAGCACACCAGCTGACTCCAGTCACGCCTTCTGCTGCACCCATCCGTTCCACTTCCTATGTTCTCCAGCTTGCCTCTGCATCACCAAACATTCAGTCACCCTTTGCATCTTTTAGACTGTGGCTTATACAGCTACAATATAAGTAAATCTTCCACAAAGCGTAACAACCCCCATCCTCCTATCACATTTTGGCACTCCTGTCACCACAGCTATTTTATTTTTTGAACAGTAACGTTACACAGCTGAGTGTCTTCTGTGTTTTGCACTAAGATTTATGGCATTTTTTTAAAGCCCCCAAACTGTTTCTTGGCTTCTTAAGACTCAGCTGGAGAAGCGCATGTGCTGAAGAGTAAATACATTGTTTCAAGTGTATCTGTTAACAGCCATATGTATAATTTAAGTACAAGTTTTATTCCCCTCAGAATGTCTAATCAGAAGGGCATGACCTTGGGCTTTCACAGATTAGATACATTAGGGTATGATATCTTTAGCAGATGTGACTTTAAAGATACTGAAAGAGGAAGTTCTACTGTTGTATCGCCTAAGCAACGAGCCAAGATACATGTTGAAGGCTTTCTAAAGGGAATAATGAGGTCTGACAATATTCTTCATCTACTCAGATTGTGTACTTACGGATTTTCTTTAGTTTGTCATAGCTGTGCATGATGGTTCCTTCATGCATGTTTTTGCTTCATTATCAAACACGCATCATTCATTGTAACAGTTTTTAAAGCAGTCATTTTAAAACCTGCATTTTAATCAAAATGTAAGATTATATTTCAATGGGGTATCTTGACTTTTGTCAACAGTAAATCTTGGAGATGCTATTAGGAGATCCTAAAAGGGATTTATGGCAGAAGAAAAAAATGGTTGGATAAAGTAGGCCCAACACTTACACTTTATGCTGAAAATAGATCTTTAAAATGTGTAATCAAAATAAGTCAATTCAATTTATTTAAAATCTGGAAAGAAAACTTGGTTTGCATTTAAATATTGCCTTAATTCCTTCGCTCAGATCCTAAAAAGCCTTTGTTTATAAAACACACACGTAGAGATCAGTCTACTTTCATTTTGCAATTGCATATTTTAATTACAGCTGCTTTTTTTTTTTTTTTTTTTCATAAAACATCCTCTGTGTGAAACTTCCTGCTGTAGGAAGTTAATGCTCTTTGGCTGATGTGAAAGAAAAAGCCATTTTGGAGAAACATTTTCAGCAGGTTCTGAGGGGAAAATGGAAAAAAAGAGTAATTGACAAAAGGGAAATACTTCATCTTTAAGAAATGGTGGTCATCACAAGCATGAAATAGAATACAGGACCTTCATCTACTGTTAAAAAGAAGGTTTGCTGAAGGATCAAAGTTGTAGATTAAAGTTCCACTTAATGAACAAGAAGTTCAGCTGTGTCAAACATTCAAAGTCATTTTTTAAATGCCAAATGTGCATTGTTCCTTTCTCAAAATGGAATAGCTATACTCACTCTGTGCTGGAAATACCAGCTGTACAAAAGTGAAAAAAGCTTGCAGCATGCTGAATACATAGAGGAATAAATTCAAACCAGTGAACACAAAAAACCTCTCTCCTCTGATGTTATCTGTATTAAGTGACTAAGGGATTTTCTTCTTGATCTCACCCTCTTCATACAAGTGCTAAAAACACAAGAACCAGGGCGGAATTAAATCCTCTGCATTTTCTGGTTATCGTGAAACGAGAGGTATCATTTTCCATCTAGTCAGGAGGAGTTAACAGACCATTTCCAGGAAGGTCTGTGTTCTGGCTGAAGAGAAAAAGAAGATGGAGATGAACAGCAGAAGAAACCTATCGAGAACCATTAGTGGATGTCAGCCACTGTCCATCTGTTCACAGTGGAATAAATCCAGACCTGAAGGAACAACTGCAACCTGCCCCATATGGCTTGCTCCCTTCCTCGCTGGCAGGGCTTCTTTGGGGATTTGACATTGGATGAGGTAAAGGAGAAGCAGCACAATCTGTGTTCCCAGGAATGAACGGCCAATTAACAAGAAAGAACAAAAAGTGGGTTAGTAACCCAGGGGAAGGTTTTCTCCTTCTCACCTGTTTGAAATCCTGGAGCTCATTCAAACTGCAAGTTGCAGAGATACTACGCTGAGGCTCCTACTACTAATGAAGTCCTTAAAAATTTAACTTTAGCTGCTAACAAAACTGTGTGGGCCAGGGACAGCCCCTCAACAGGCGAGTGAGACCATTAATCCAGCTGTCTCCCAAGGTGTTAAAGAAGGCATTTGGAATATATTACACTAAAAAGTCCATTAAAAATTATAATGCAATATACTCTCAACATAATGAACAAGCATAACAACATTCTGCATTTACTTTTATAGAACTGGATTGTAGCAGATTACTATTGAGTAGTAATTTACTTTTCAAGTTTTAAATCAGTCTGGGCCTGGTCATGAAGGGAAGTATTATTTTTTAGATGATTAAGGGCAGCAGGCTCAGACCCATACAGAGCAGTTATGACATCTCATTGTCTCTTTAAAATTATAATGAAAACCAGATACTCTGTGATACTGCATCCTGTATTCAAAGAAAAATATATACATAATAAAGCCAACTGAAGGGATCAAAAACTCCAAGCCTATATAGATTCAATAACATGTTTAGTGGTAGTAATTTTGCAGGTAAAACAGAGAATAATTAACCATCGAGTGACCTAAGGAGAACTCTGGATTGTGGAATGTGGATGTCCTGAGTGAACTCGCTATTGTGGGTATATGTTCAGTCTTAGGACAGTCTGCTGAGACACTCAACAGATGCAGAAAATCAAATTCAGAAGCAGTGTGCAAGCAGTACTTTCACCTACATGGATTCAAGGCCAGGCTGCTGCCTCCACCACTTCCAGAGGAAAGGAGGGAGATGATTAGGCTGGAGGCTTGATCTCTGCTCTAGATCTGAAGCCATAAACAGTTCGGATTTGCCAGTGTCATTCCAAACGTGAGGTGATTATCTGTTCAGAAGTGGGATTAATTATTTTGGGCCTGGCACCATGCTAAAGCAGCAGCAGGGGCATCTCCAGGAGATGCTGTATGTTCATACCAATTTGGACTGACAGTGAGTTAGTTGTCCCTGTGCTGCAATGTAATTTGCACTCTATTATCCTCTTTAGTTCCCTATAACACACTTGGCATCTTATTTTTTGTCAAAGCTGCAGAACGAGTAGCCAGGAAAAAAGCTATAGTTGTATCAAAAATAATTTTAAAGTTCACAAACAATTATATTTGTGCTTATAAATGTCATTCATTCACAAGTTGGCACAGAGAACATCACACTTCCTTGTGTAAAACACATAAGACTGAGGACCCCCTCAGGAAAAATAAGGAAAGGTATGAAATCAAAGCAACATCTCACTAAGTGTTTATCCTAAAGACTTTTCTCTCAAACTAACCACGAGGCTTACCAAGCAGAAAAACCAGCAAGGATACTAAAGGATGCAAAAAGCAAAACCATGTCTCTCACATGAAAATGTCCATTTGCTGTCAAGGACCTTGAGCCCAACCACACACTGGGATTATATACATTTATGACACTAAAATGAACTTTCTCGCTTTGTCAGATTTACTTGAGATGTTTATAAGTTATCAGTCTTGAATTTAATCTTCTTTCAAACTTAACACTGATTTGTACCCTGGTGAAATACTGCACTACCAACACTCCACTACTACCTAGTGCTAAGGTAAGAGAATGGTTCATTAAGGAGCAAAAAGTGACCTCTAGTGAATCATCACACCAGCTCCTGAGACACACAATGCCTCCCTGGCAGCACCCTGCCTTTCACTGGCTGATCACATCCACACACAATTAAAATCTGATAATGCTACACCATAACACCAGCCAGCAGCTGTGCACCATTGGTCAAGCACTTCAGATACCTTCAGTAACTTGCGCTTTGCATAGCAGCTTTAACAAATGACAGAAAACATTTGCACATCAAAAAACCTGAACACATTTGTTTGAACGTAGTAAAATCTGCCTACAAATAACCAGTAGAGAATTTAATGGACTATAATAAAAAGTGTAAGCACTAACTGGATTTTTTAACTTGTTTTCATTTCATTTTAGAACCAGTATATCCAGAAATTTGAACACAAAATAAGAAAAACATCCTATTAAATATGTAATAATAATAACAATAATCTCAATGATCAGCCCTTTGTACTCGGAGAACACAGGAAAATTAGGGTGGAGAAAACCAGTACCAAAGAGACCGGTAGTGAAAATCAATTCCATAGTTACAGCATATGGAACACTATACACGTGAAGCAATCCATAACAGTGAATTGTCAATGATTTTAGAGCAGTAAAAAGAAACTAGCAAGGTTTGATGCATAAAACACATACTCCATTTGCCACAGAAACACATTTCATGTTCTCTGCCTCCATGTTATCTAGCAATATACTAATATTTTTATACACTTCCTAATATGTATGTATTTTTCTAACAAACATTTTATAGGCAGTTATTTGGAGGTACACCTTTTTTTCTTTTACTGAACCAAAATAAAGACTCTTGTGCAACTTTTTTACACCCAATTCTCGAGATTTAAAACTCAATAGCTGAGAAGTAGACTGCAAGAAACCCTTATCCTTACATATGACTACAAAGATGCAATTGAAATCCTAAAGGACATCAGTTTATGTAACAACTCACACAGTGATCTGGGAGAAAAAAACCCAACCTGAAATAGATTTTTAAAGCTCCTTTTGTATTGCTGTAAAATGTCAAGAGAGAAGTGGACTGTTACCCTAGCAAAAAGACTGCCTGATCATACTACTTATATTCATATAAAACAATCTCACCACAGAAGAAAAGTCAATTCAAATAGGTGATCATCAGTATCAACAGATTTACTGCTACTTGAGTTGGTATTTATTGCCAAATACCCTGACTTACAGACTAAGGCAGCACTGTGCATTACGATAGTATGGTATTATTTAAAGATTGTTGGATAAACTTTCCAAAGGTCTTACCATGTTACTGGAAGAAAATGCTGCAGAGAGAACAAATCTCATGAAAATGTTTGCTAAAATTATTGTCTTTGGAATGGTTCAACTCCTCTACGCAGGAAAACACAAGCTGACAGAGATGTTTTGTTGAAATGTATCACCTACAAGTGTCTCTTGGGAACTCCACTACCCCACCATGACCATTACTCTCAACAGCAGAGATATTGGTGCAATTTTAAAGACAGTTACTGTTGTGACATGCAGGTGTTGGCTAGGTGACTGGGCTGCTACATCTGCGGTATTTGTGATTCATGACATTGTGGAAAGTCCACAAAAGAGTTCATCATGAGCTGTAATCATAGAATTGTTTAGGTCAAAAAGACCTTTAAGATTATCAAGTCCAACCATTAATCCAGCACTGCCAAGTCCACCACTACACCACGTCCCTAAGCGCCACATCTACAGAGCTTTTAAATACCCCCAGGGATGGTGATTCCACCACCTCCCTGGGCAGCCTGTTCTAGTGCTTGACCACCCTTGCAGTGAAGACATTTTTTCCCCAATACCCAACCTAAACCTCCTCTGGCGCAGCTTGAGGCTGTTTCTTCTTGTCCTGTCGCTGGTTCCTGGGGAGCAGAGACCGACCCCCCTGGCTACAGCCTCCTGCCAGGCCGTTGCAGAGCCACCGGGTCCCCCCCAGCCCCCTTCTCTCCAGGCTGACCCCCCCGCCCCCCCCAGGCTGGTGCCCCAGCCCCTGCCCCAGCCCCTGCCCGGCTCTGGACACGCTCCAGCCCCTCAGTGTCTGTCTGGCCGTGAGGGGCCCAACGCTGAGCCCAGGCCCTGCGGGGCGGCCCCACCAGTGCCCAGGGCAGGGGGATGGGCGCTGCCCCGGCCCTGCCGGCCACACCGCTTCGGACACCGGCCGGGACGCTGCTGGCCTCCTGGGCCACCTGGGCACGCTGGGGGCTCAGGCCCAGCCGCTGCCGCCCAGCCCCCCCGGGCCCTGTCCCGCCGGGCAGTTCCCAGCCCCCTGCCCCCAGCCCGCAGCTGCCGGGGGCTGGTGTGACCCAGGGGCAGGGCCCGGCGCTCAGCCCTGGGGACCCCCACACCACCGGCCCCGGCCCCTCGGCCCGGCCTGCCCGGAGCCCCGCGCAGAGCCCCCTGCCCCCGGCACAGCCACGCTCCCCCCCGGCTTGGTGCCATCTGCAAACTGATCGCGGGTGCACTCGATCCCCTCGCCCACATCATCCATAAAGGCATGAGACAGGACTGGCCCCGGCGCTGGGCCCTGGGGACACCCCTGTGACCGGCCACCGGCGGGAGGTAACTCCATTCCCCACCGCGCTTTGGGCTCGGCCACCCGGCCAGCTCCTAACCCAGCACAGAGCGCGGCACCCAAGCCATGAGCAGCCAGATTCTCCAGGAGATGCTGTGGGAGATGGTGTCAAAGGCTTTAGTAAGGTCCAGATAGACACCACCCATGGCCTTTCCCTCAGCTACTAGGTGGATCACCTTGTCATAGAAGATCACATTCGTCAAGCATGACCTGCCTTTCATGAACCCGTGCTGGCTGGGCCTGATCCCCTGGCTGTCCTGCATGTGCCACACGATGGCACTCAGGCTGACCTGCTCCGTAACCTTCCCTGGCACCAAGGTCAGGCTGACAGGCCTGTAGTTCCCCTGATCCTCCTTCCTGCCCTTCTTGTAGATGGTGTCACCCTGGCTGAGCTCCCGTCTGCTGGGACCTCCCTGGTGAGCCAGGGCTGCTGCTAAATGATGGGCAGCTGCTCAGTGAGCAAGACAAAAGGCAATAAAATAAACAACTTTCTATGATGGTTTTGAAAGGTAAATTTCCTAAAACACGGTACTGAACAGAAGAGGATTTGGAACATTATGTCAGCTTCTGAAACCATTTCAGTTAATGCACCATGTATCTTAATCTTTTCAGTTTCTTTCATTTATTTCATCAAGACAATTATTTGGTCTCGTAACACATGCTGTCTTTTTATGAAGCAGGGTATCTGATACTGCTTTTGTGTAATGACCTATTATTTTTCCCTACACTCATGTACCATTTGAACTATAGGGTCACAAGAAGCACAATAAACAATTACAAATCTGCAACACGGATGCAATGAAAAATTCTAAAGTTTTCATTTTTATCACATAATTCCAGGGAACATCTTAGGGCATACAAAACCTATTTTTTTCCTTGCTTCAAATTCTTATGTTGTATTTCGGCTCTATTTATTCCTTTGACCAGCAGAAGAGTCATTGGAATTAGAATAATCTTGTATTAATTTGTATTATTTTATGTATCTGAAAGAATGATCACAATACAGGCTTGTAAATCACCACAGGAAGAGTAAAGTTCAGCAGACACACAGAAAAAAGGAAATACTTCCATGCAAACAGACGGGGTTCTTAATTAAAACGATTTGATACGCCTTATAAACTGTACAAGTTATATCAGAGATGATGAAGTAACCTTAGGAAAAATGTACTTTAAATTAACCAGTGGAGGCTAAAGAAAAGTGAGCTATAACAATAAGTAAATGTATATAGATAATGTATAAATAATTAATTAGCCTTTCCTGAAAGACCTGGAAACAAATGAGAATACTTTGTGTATCGTTGTACTGTGCTGATCTCCAACTAAAGTGGCTTCTGAGACCTATGACCCAGAAAGGTTAAAGTTTGTGTCTTTCCCAGAGGCTGTACCTATATGATTAACATTACAGAGAAACCCACATCAGAAAGAACTATCACAAGACAGGAATGAACAATAATTCATGTAGATAACAAATAGTCTAAGGAGAATAAAAACCCACACTACCTTGGTTCAATAAGAGTCTTTTGAATGCTTTTCCTTTTAAGCATCACAACTGTAACTTCTACTAAATACCAACTAATGAGAGGGAAGGGATGATTCTTTTTGTTTCTCAAGGTTTTACAATCACAATCATAGTTAAGTGTTCTCAGTCTATTCCTGGATCTTTCCTGACAAGAGATTTCCAATTGTGGTAAAATCTATATGTGTTTAGAGACGTAGACAGATGTCTGCGAGGCCATAGGCTGAGGTCATCAAACTCATCTCATTTGCGACCTAACCCTCATCTCTTGGCTCTCTTAAAAAAAAGGGGGAGGTGGGGGGAGGTGGGGATGAAGGGGGATAAAAGCACTAGAAAGGAATAGAAAGGACACAAAAAAAAATTGTTTGCTAACTTGTGGTAGCTGATTTTTAATCTAATAGCACGCGCAGATTTCAGTAACATACAGCCAGCATGATGCACATTCAGAAGATACATATTTGGTCATCTATCATTACTGCTCCTCACAGTGTATTTATTGTTCCTGGCATTACTACTGAGCAACTGTCTGTTCTTTCCTGAACATCTAACCAACCAAGTTTTCAAGAACTCATGTTTAAATCTCATTTCAAAGGCAGTTCTACTGCATTAAGTAAGTGAAATTGCCTAAATTTATACATATTTTACATATATCTTTATTTATCAATGAATGGTTCAATTCCTCCGTTCCTGAAACAGCCAAAGAAAAAAGTACCACGCTGATGCTGACATCATTTCTGCTGCTTAAGGGAAGATAAAACTGGGTCTTTCAAAGCTGCAGGCAAAATACTACAATGGATAACAAATATTCCTTGTGTATACATGATTGGAACGGCTGTCTCCGTTGGGTGCTGACTGTACATTGTGGGGCACAGAATGGGTTCAGAGAAGGTTTTTTTGTTAGAATCAGTTCATGTGTACATGCAGTATTCAAACAGTTTATTTTACAATCACTGCTACCTGCTCCCTGACCCCAGAGATGCCTTCTCGCTTAAAAAAACCACTGAACTTCCAAAACACTACAAAAACACACAATGCAAATAAATAAATACACTCATTGCACAGGTGTTTCTACTTTTTAAAAAATAACAAAGATACATTGATAGTGAATTTTCTGAATTCCTTCCCTTTGATGACTGCAGGGTAGTCTAAATTTTTACATATAATTAGCTGTTAAGATCACAGTTTCAATTCTGCTCTTAAAAAAAAGAGAAAAGGAGAAAAAGGTTTTGTACAGGAGCATTAATAGTTCCACTTGCCCTGTGGCAAATGAGGAAAATATGTCAATGTGAATTATTGTACTGTCTCCATGGATCAAGATTTCTCTTAGTGCTTTCAAAATTCCACTAACAGAAACAATTGCTAAGAGCATTTGCTACTTAGCCTGCTATGCTGGAATCAAATAAGACCCTAGGATCAACTAATGCTAAAATATTATCTTTTATATTCATTTTCTCCTCCTACATTAACTGAGGAAAGGAACAGCTAAATAATTTTAGCCGGAAAGAACAGTGTATCACTTCTCAAGAAGACATTCAAAGAATTTAAATAATCAAGATAATTACAAAATAGAATTTTGAGCAGCTTACACTACCAGAAATGTAAGAATATCACAGTATAATTTTAGTATGACTTGTTTGGGTCAGAATGAAGTACATATTCTACTTATGACACATAGAGTTACAGTGGGGAATGTAACATCTCTTCTCTACAGAAACCAAGAACACCCACACAGATGCATTAGAAAAAATAATTCTAATTTTGTGCAGTTGTGCATGTACATTCATATTCAAAGGAGCGAGCCAAATACTAATAAAGAGATTCCAAGTCCATTTTCTCCACTGGAAGGCTATTTTATGGGTATTTATTAAATTCTTTTTTTATCTCTCTTTCCTAGTACCAGATTATGGTCTCAATTAATTAATAAAGTACAACTGCAGAAATTCATGGGCCATTGGGCAGATCTAGTATGAAAATTTATTTCTAAGCTTCTTGATCTGACCAACAAGAATGAACAACTAATGAAATCCAGACACTGTGTACTTACACATTATTGATTATTTCTACCAAAGCGCAAATTATTTTCACTAGAAAATAATCATCTTGATTCTTATACGACATTCATCACCAAGATTCATAAACATCTAACAAATTCATCTAAGGCAACCATGGAGATGCAATAAATTAGAGCTTTGCAGGGTATCTGAGTTAGCACTACTGTCATTCTGGTTTAAAAAGTTAGTGCTACATAGAACTGACAAAAACAAACACACATTAAAAGGATTATGAATCAGTTAGCTTAGAACACACGTGTCAATGAAAAACACCCTCAGCAGAGATGGTTCTAATGGGTATCTGTCATCATCTTCACCAATGATGTGCCCATAGATAGAAAATCTTTGCCAAAATGACTGTGAACATCACAAAAACAATAACAACTGTCTGTAAAAAATAATAGCAACAGCGCAATCACACAGTCATTTTGGATCACAGATAAATGAAGATCACAGAAACAAAACATGCTTTAATAAAACCAAGATGGAAACCTTTGCCGTTGGAAAAGACTACTGTCACACTGACAGGGTAGGGAACTAGAACCTTAAAAGCGATGTGCAACTCTGTGTGAGCTCCAAGAATCACACCTTGACAAGAGCAGGTAACATTTTCCTTGAAGAAATAGCTAAATTCAAGCATGGAAGGAATTTTTGCCATTGTGGATAGTATTCCTCGGATTTTAAAGAGTTTACTAGTGCTGCCAGCTCTGGTGTCCAGATTCTGTATGTTTCAAAGGGTGCAAAAAGAAAACCTCAATGCTGGAGAAAAAAGCCTGGAAGAATACAATGTATTCAGATTGCCAACAAAAAATTGAGAGATAACACCATTATGCTGTGTAGGGAGAAACACCAGACACTAAAAGACAGCCTGATCTTAAGAGGAGCACATAGTAAGAATGAACAGCTTTGAAGCTCATTCAAAATATGTATTTTCTAGCTTTTTTCTTTCTCTCTATTTTTTTTTTTTTTTTTTAAGTGGATGGTATTGACTATACTATCAGGGGTTATGGTGGGGGTCTGCATCTCCTGAATACTTAAAAAGCCTTCCTGAAAGATCAGTCTGGTAAAACATTTGGGGCTGAACTGTATCAGGCATATATGTGATACAAAGAGGTTCAAGGTAACCTGGAAATTCCCTCCTGATCCTACACTCTGGGGAGTTACAGCTCCAAAAACTTAAAAGATGACTAATTGTTGGTCATTGCTCTGCTCCCTATAGGGATGAATAGAAAAGATGATGTGTCTTTCACTGAGCGTCATCTACTGATATAAATCTTTCCCTGCCCATGACATCCATTAACAGGAAGCAATTACTACTGAGAAGCTGAGATGAAGAGGGATGTCTTATCATAAAACAGCTAAATTCCAGGAGAGAGCTCATGGTGATCCCACTGAGAGCACCACAGACAGAACAGATAGATTTCAACTGAACTTCAGCAGGAAGCCCCACATAGCATGTGAAACACTGAACTCAAGGACTTTTAGTACTAAATCAATAACAAGTTGGTTTTACTGCCATTAAATAACTGAAAGACTCTGGGTTTCATGCACTTGTCTACCCAAGTGCACCAAGGTGGGGACGTTTGGAGACTAGCAACAAAAAATGAAACAGATCATTGTGCCAGGTGCTAGAGGCATGGTCTGCAATGAGATGAAGCTTCTGTAGCACCTCCATCACACTACGCAGGGTATGTTGCTGGCAGAAGTGTCTGGAGTAAGAGACAATGAGATTGGCAATGTGTACTCTTAAGTACCAATGTTACTGCCACCTTGCTTGGGTTTAGCTCTGCTAGTGCTTCTTTAAGCACATTCTCTGTTGTGCACTGCAAGACTATTCTTGTATCTGACAAGTAGAACTGGATGCTGCCCATCAATATTTGGTATTTGAGCTGCTGACATCTTTCTTCATCGATGACACAGCATAGTCTTTTCCATTCAGTTTGCAAAAAAGTTGTGCAACATGGAGCTTAGAGGAATTCTGCTGGCAAGTGCTTTTGTAAGGGAACTGAGGCATCTCGTAACCGGGAAAAATTAGGATTAAGGTGCTAGCCAAAATTTGGGTAAAGTACAATCAGTTCCTGATTCTGTCACTAGCCTCCTACCATCCTCGCCATCGTAAACCACTTCCCTCCTATGTATCCAGGTTTCTCATCTTTAAAATATGTATAGTATTCGCTTATTAAACACTCATGTTTGCTGTCAGAGCAAACCCATAAAAAGTAAGAGTCACTCTCAGTATGTCTAATGAGACCAAGGACAGGTACACATCCATCTGTAGTATAGATCTTAGTTGTGTCAGCAGTATGTCATCATTCTAGTTACAAAGTGGATACATAAAGATTAGATTGTGCTACCCTATAAAGAAATAGCTTAAAATAGTCTGCTGGAAGCTGACTATCTCACCTGTAGTTTGTACTCCCCACCGATCATCTCATGCACCAGTAGGCCTCCCTGTGTTCAATTAACTGAAGTTCCTCTTGCTAGCAAAGAAATAAAATATAAATCTGCAGGCCTGTAAAATTAATTTGTTTTATTAAAACAACTGTGTTTTGGAAATATTACCTGGAGCAGCCTCACACTGAATCTATGTGCGTATTTTAAGATACTTTTTGGTGTCTTCTACTAGAGCTGAACATTTTACTCTCACAGGAAGAATAGAGTTGAGGAGAGAGGAGTTCTCCTTTGGCAGTTAGATAAACCTGGCAGGTCCCGATTAGGGAAAAAAACTTACTCTCATTCTAACATAGGGAGCCAACTGGGAAGCTAAACTGTAAAAATGATGATAGAATTCTGTCAGGCAAACCCTGGAAGGATCACCAAAACAGTAACGAATTAATCACCTGGAGACATGGAGTATGGAAAGGAGAAATTAAGATCAATAAAAATTGTATTCATCTGTTAACGAAACATTTCCACCACCGAAAAAACTACTGTTGTTAGATCAAGAAAAGACCGCCAGCCCTAGTCTGGTTTATACATTTATTTTTTAATGATAAGTACACCTATGTTGTATATGAGAATTAAACACAGCGGGTGTAAGACAATACTGCTTTCCTGTGAGACGGCTATCTCAGCTCCTCGCTTTTAGCAATCTGTGTAACTGTACTCCAATCACATCCGTACTCATTAATAATACATGTCAGTGCCTCCATCTGCCTGCATGCTCTTCTCATCCTTAATTTTGGCTTTATCCAGCAAAGGCGTGTGTGTGTGTTTAACTTAACGTGCACTAGGGGTGGTGCCGCAGACGTCCCACCAGTCAGATCCTCTGAATCCTGCTTAAACCAGTCTGCCACAAAGTTGACGCCTCATCACTCCCCCATAGCGCTACTATTAACTGCATAAAACACTTCTTGGGGAGAAAAAAAAAATTAATCTTTTTCTGGGACCTGAGAAGCTCAACATACACTAATCATTCCTGCATAAATTATGGCACATGAAGTAAGTGTGAACTATGTCTTGGTCTGCAGTTTCCACAATCAATTTAGCTTGAAAACAGCATTTTTCTGTTTTCCAATTTACCGGGATGACTAAGAAGTAATTTTTTTTTTCCTTTATGGACCAAGCCTTGATGTTCCTGAAATCAATGAATGTTTGCCATTCAAGTATACAAGACCCCAACATGACTGCAAGACTGAATTTTCAAGTTAAATTTGTAACTATTTACTAAGCAAAATAACAATTAACACAAGCTAATTTCTGCTTCCCAGAGCTCTGAAATAATTATGAACATGAAACAAAGATCACTGTTATTCAGAGAGTAGTTTTCAGGTGGTTAAACTGAAAGACCAGAGGGATTCAATTAAACATTTAATAACTGTAGAGGACAGTACAGGTTCAGTGTGCCAACATAAAATTCCGTTCACAGCTGTATTAAAAACTTGAAAGATTTTCAGTAAAATAAATCCATATTTTATTAACATGCTTGCTACAGCTGAAGGAATAACATATGCCATCATAAAATAAATGTTTAAATCAGTACTGTACACTTCCTTGGATATTGCCCGCCCTAAAATCAAGTATCTCTGTAACTCATTCTGATTTTTAGAAAACTACAGGTAATAAGAACAATCTTTTACCACACACGGTCTCTCAGCTGAACTCTCTCCCATTACAAACTAGCCATAGGCAAGACGGTAGGAAAACCAAACACCAGCTATAAACAGGTACTTGTGGGATGAGAAGTTGGCATCTTTGCTGACATCAGGCAGGGCAGCATGTACAAGTCTCAGAAAGCAGAAGAGGATGGGGTTTGCGATGCAGTAATCCTTTCCAGGAAAGCCCTCTGAGCTCCAGAGCTTGTTGCTCCTGCAGCCGACCTGCCACTGGGATTTACTCTCTGCCCACCATCAGGTGAGGGTAGCGAAGCTGTGTGCACTTGTCCCATCTTTTTGCAAGGGCCAAGCAGAACCTGACACCTTGCTCGTATTTCATACTTTAATTGATGATGGATGCGCTAATATTAGCTAGCAAATTCCCTGGGTGTTGAAAGAGCTTCCAAGAGCGTTAATAAGTTTACTGAGGGGAATAAAATCTTCACTGGCTTTGTCCTACGCTCCTGACTCTCCTTGAGCAGAGGTGATGCTAACCTCTTCTCAGTGAAGGCCTATTACAAAACTAAATGAGTAAGGCTCAGGAATGCATACAAGTTTTGAAATCTGAAGGTACTGGTTATTGTCAAAAGCCGCAATGAAACTCTAATCATGGGGTCCCTTCATTATTACAGTCAAATGAGCAGGATCTTCTAACATGATAGATCCCTGCGATCCCCCACTTGCTGCCATCTCCAGGTAGAGCAGACCCCCTAGACATGACCTCTGAGCCCCATCATCCAACCAGAGCTTTACCCCTCTGGTTGCCCACCAGACCACAACCATCCCACAACCTCCCAACTCGAATAACACTGTGGGAGCAAGTACCGACAGCCTCGTTAAAACCCAGGGAAGAAATGGCCACTGCTCTCCCCTCATCCCCAAATGCAGCCAGGTTTTCACCAAAGTGAATCTGCTTGACCAGGCAGGATTTATCCATGCTAAATCCATGCTGACTGTTCCCAGTCACCTCCTTTGGCTTCATGTCCCCAGAAACACTTTCTCAGTCACACTACCAATGTAGTGCTAGAAATTTTTTCTTGCCCCTGACATTCAAGTCTCAACTTGTGCTTTGATTTTCCTAACACCATCCCTGCATGCCAGGGCAGTATTTCCAAATTCCTCCTTTGTAGCCTCTCCCTCCTTCCACCCATAAGATGCCCTTAGACACCCAAGTTTACTGGAGGCTGTGTAACAACTCCACCAACCCAATTTACACATATCATTTCCTGAGCAATTTAATCTAATGGTTTGCTTCTACTTTCATTCAAAAAAGGATTTTTCCTTTTAAACAAAGCCTAACTTAAGAAGCATTGACACCTATAATGGGACTTGGATGGCAGCATGTGAGCAGCATTTAAAAGCCTACTGGGAACAAAATTACAGCTCTTAAGAACAGTGTGGCTTCTAAAATGTAATTTAACTGTTGCCTAGGCCTCTTCTTAAGTTCTTATCCATGCTGAATAACACAAATGACAAGGTGACTATTCAGAAAAAAATACCCATTTTTATTTTTTAGGTGCAATTTGGGCAATTAAAAAAACCAACCACACAGATGAAGCAATATTTCCTAGAGTCTTCTCTTCCAGCAGCCACAGAAATACCATCCTTTGGTACATTCCTGTAAATGTGATTATAGGTCCATTTATACAGATGACATTTTAGTAGTAATTGTACAAGCACAGCTAAGTAATTGTACTTGAAAATTTGATGATGGAAACAACTTTTTCTTTTGTGCATTCATCACTACTGAAAAGAGAATGCAGTGGGGTTTTTTAATAAATAATAACCTAATTTCTGGATATTCTAGGTACAAACCTTGTGATTCAAATATAGTCCAGTCTGCTAAATGTTCCAATGAAAGAAAGATAATTTAAAACTCCATCAAGTATAACTGGTGACAAAACGATTTTTGTTTTAGTAAGAAATTTGCTTGGGTTAAAATTATATTTTTTTTTAACATTTTGTCTTATTTAATGGCAGATAAACTGCCCGAGATATGAAAAATTTGGCCAGATTATCAAATATTTGTTCATAAATAATGCATAAAAATATTATTAGCCTGATGACAGTTGTTAAACTGATGGCCTCTTCATTCCTAATCACCAATTTCAGATAATTTTTTAGAAGTACATTTCACATAAATGATTTTGATTTTCATCATGTCAAATGGCATGGACCAAATCACAGGAGTTCAGCCCAAAAGGAGGAGATTTCTGGTATAAATCACTGAATTGAGTAGGGAAATGTAGTAGGGCACTATGCCAAGGTGATGTTTGTACCTGGAATTGCTACACCTGTAAGTTGTAACAGCATTGATTTATTTAAATTTCTCTTCAGAGGAAAATGTTTGAAGGAGGACTTCGCCCCCTTGCCTTTTAGCTCAGGGTTGGGCAGGGTGTTACTGGCTGCTTTGCAAGAGAACGCAGCGAGCTCGGCCGCCCTCACCATGCAACCTCGCCTGGGCTGCCCTTATCTTCACACTCCTCCTCAGTGTTTTCCATGTTGAAATCCTAATGATTTGCTCCTCTTAACTTCCATGGTTAAGGTGACCTAATTGCAAATTTTGACATCTACATGAGATGGGGGGGGGGGGAACATCCTGCAGAAAGTAACATTTCTACATCCTACTTCTGATGCAAGAGATCTCTTGAATCCTGATATGTTACCGAGTTGACTTCATTTGTACTGATCTCCTATAGTACCAGACTGAAAGACTAATCTGAAAATTCTCCTGACAGTTTCTCAAAACATAGACAGATTTATGCTTTCTACTTATTCTGCAATGTGATCACGATTTAAAAAAAAATAAATTAAAAAAGTGTTAATTTATATAACAAATGCATGAGTTACAATCATAGACATCACAGTAACTCTGGAAAACCCACACAGATTTCCTTATCCTCACCATAATAATGAAGAAAACACCACAGTCCTCTCCTAAAAACACCTTCAAGCTTTGAAGTGTATCCTAAGGATAACAAATCTGGACTTTAACCAGAAAACGAGCAAGGTCCAGAGCTCAGGACCATGTCCTCCTGCTAAGACTTTTCTCTTCCATCCTTTGGCAGCTGCAGGTATCACTGGGGATTGCTTACACCAATCTGTTGCAAACCACAACTTCTACATTTCAAACTGAATGTCATCCAGAGAATTCAACTTCAAACTTTTCTCTCCTCCCACCTCCTGCTTTTTAAATGTAGCCTTAACTTTGTAACGTTGCTCTTGAGAAAATCGAGCAGAAAAGGCTTTCTGCATAGAAAAATGTTCCCTAGGTGTCTTGCATGCAAAACTGCACAGCTAATGGGGTTTCCTGACCCTAAACCCCTTACTGGCGCATCGCAGCCCACCGCTTAGTTCCAAGACTGATGCAGGGAAGGTCATGCAGGCCACTACCTGCACTAGTGGGATGTCTCCATCAACCCAGTTGAGAATAACCAAGTTACAAAGGGATATTTGTATGCTTCCCCACAGAAACCACACAGTGAGGCAAACCCGCATGCGTGGTAACCTGAGCATCTCTTGACCAAGTCCCAGACAGGCAAGGAGAAGCTGATGGTCCTGAAGACTCACTACATTTTGGGTTTGTATGACCATATTTTAGCCCATGTAACTGAACTTTACTCATCTCCTAGAAAATAATAACATACATTTCCATTCTTGTATTTACCATATGTACTTTTGTCATTTCTGCCTTCACTTTAACAGCACAAATATTTTGATACCAAAGGTTGCAAAGATGAACAGATTTCACGTCAACACTGACCAGTATGAAAACACTATATCCTTAGGTCATCAGATTTACTTGAATTTTCTGTCTGGTTTTGAACAGGAGATTTCTTCCTGTGAATGGCCACTTCATGTTCCAACTAAAGAGAAGGGCAATACAGCTTTGTCATTTGATTAAAAACATCTCCAGGAAGTAAGTATTTGTTCTCTGCTGAATAACTGGCATGTTCGCAGCTTAAAAGGGATTTAAAGAGGGAGTGATCTTAGAAGGTATAACCAGGCATGTAACAATAATATATATAGTGACTTATTCTTTTTCAACAGGCACAGAACACAACACTCCCAAAAAACAGACCAAAAAAACATTGTGTTCAATATTGAATGAAGGCAACGGGGAAAGGATAGGACCTCTAAAAGCTTTGCAATTTAAGTATGAAGCAAAATAAAAAGTGCTCCTTGTGCTTCAGACATTAAATAAATATCAAACAGTAATGGCCAAATGGTACCTCTCAAATCCTCATTGGGGGAAGCAGTTTCTCCTATGGAAAAAGAAATATTGGGCTAGATGAGACACTACAGGCCACATCCAGTATCTAATGCCACACAGCAGATGAAGTGAAATAGACTACCAAAAAAAATATATATATATGAATATATTTGTGTCTGTGACATGTCAAAAAACAAACTCAGTGTTTGGGTACCAAAACACAAATTCAATGGATGCAGCTGGGCCATCTCAAGGATGTTTAAATTCATGTTTATCATTGTTGTATGAGACAGGAGCATTACATTTTAATTGTTAGCCCTTATATCCACGTCACAAAATATTTCTAATAACTGAGAGCACAAATGTAATGATTAAAATGTAGTCAATCTTACTAAGTTGTCCTCTAATCAAATGCAGGGAAGTCATTCTTTTCCTAAATTATTTACTAAAGTCAATTGTAAAAGGCAATGTGCCTGAGCAATCACCACTTCAATCTTTCCTTTCTTAACTTAACCAAGGGAAAATCAAGAAGCTACACTGACAACGCATACAAAAGGAAGAAAATACTGTTTGCAAAATAAATATTACACTTCTCCTTTCTGGAATCTTATTGGGTATTAGTACCGTGTCATATGGAAAAATATAAATCAACAGACCTTCCAACACATTTTTTGCTAGCTTCTGGAAATACATCGCTTTGGTGAGCATTGTGTGTGCTGACGCAATACAAAATGTAGGTAGAAAATAAAAATGCAATTAATCTGTCAAACAATACAATTAAATATTTAAATACCTATCCAAAACATCCAGGCCCTGAATCTCTACTGGCCAAGATGTCAGTTTTTTCTGGACTTGGGAACATGAGAGGCATGCAAGGTGCTAGAATATTATTTTCATCTGCAACATGGTAACAGACTGAGTAACACTGAGTAATATTCAAATGATAAGAGTTCAGCTGGAAGCAAGCAGAGGGGGGTGTGTGGTGGTGGTGGTGGTAAGTACTGACCTAGATACGTAGAACTAAGTACCTTTTCTTAAAAGAAATAGAGGTAATTCCTCACTACACATCCTACCCAAAGGTACCAAATACTTGTGTTTCACCTAATTACGTCTTTATTGCTACTCCTACTATTTGAGTTTTTACTTCTTCTAATGGTCTACAATGGTCCGTCAATGCAAAAATTCAATAAATGATAATAAAAAGTATTTCAAGAAAAGTAGCATTGACAGCATCAGAGAGGAAATTCATTCTATTAAATAAAAAAGATGAGGGAGGGTCAACAAAAATTTTACAAAATTAGAAACAGATAGGATAAATAGCATCAACAGAATGTGAATAAATAATGTATTTTAAAATACTAATGAGAAATTAGAAATTAAATATTGAATATGAATTTGATTAAATTATTTTTAAATGGTATTTTGCATGTTATATAGAAAATAAAATATAATCACTGAAGTTTGTACATATTCCAAACAATTAACTACTTTGACACAAAGTATCTATGTGAAAAGAAACTAATTCAATAATAAAAAGATTATCAATGGTTTCCTTGCTGGAGATAAAAGTTGTAAAGGTACAAATTGTAATGAATTTTCTTTTCTTGTATCTGCAAGAGCAAGGTATGAAAACCAGAACTTGTCATACACTGCCTGGCTGCCTGCACTGTGCTCCCCAGATGGGCTGCCCCAACAGGACTGCCAAACTGATCGACTGGACCTGACCTGGGTCAGTTTTTATGAGAAGAACCAAATACTTCGGCTATCAAGACATGAAAATGGATCTGGAGTTTGAGGCTGACTGTAAAAGTACAACATAAGATCCAGAAAACTGATCCATCAAGACTTTGGTACTTACAAAGTGAAGAACGTTGTAACCCCAATACACAAATACCAAAAAGAATCAAAACCAAAAAAAACAGAAACACCAATCTTAAGATCTTGAGGGAAGAAAGAAGAAGGGAAGGGAAACGTTCTGCTGCTGTGGGAACACTGCCTTGAAAATGTAGGGAGAAAAGGATCAGTGATGAAGGCATCTCTTTGCTTTAAT
This sequence comes from Falco peregrinus, assembly GCF_023634155.1. Lineage (NCBI taxonomy): Eukaryota > Metazoa > Chordata > Aves > Falconiformes > Falconidae > Falco > Falco peregrinus. The sequence continues at coordinate 45,404,850 of NC_073722.1, forward strand.
TACCATTAAACAAGTGTTCAAGGCCAGGCTGGATGGAGCTTTGAGCAACCTGCTCTAGTGAAAGATGCCCCTGCCTATGGCAGGAGGGGTGGACTTGACAGTCTTTGAAGGTCCCTTCCAACCCAAACCATTCTGCGATTGTAAGAACAGCCACAAGCATGGCTTCTGATCCACTGTAAATGAAAGACGGCTCTGCCTAAGGCTGAGATGCCACAATAGAGAATGACCTGTAAAGTAATCAAAGAACTTTATAAAACTATTCTGGATGCATTCTGCAAACAGTGCAGTCTGTCCCCAGCACTAGTGGAAACATCAGCCTCCCTCCAAAAGCCACTTCTCTTGCCCTTGGTGCCCGGTTTTCCACACTGCCAATAGTCAGCATGACTCTGAACATAATCTTTAAAATAAAAACTTGGCAAGACAACAATATTTTCAACTGGTCACATATGAAAGTGTGTTTCTTCAGGTGCTTCATCAGCCCTTTGACACAAAGAGGGTTATTACACTTTTGCAATGTAACAGAAGCATGTTTGGAGAGGAGTGGTGGTTGTTTTTCATAGAATCATAAAATGGTTTGGGTTAGAAGGGATGTTATAGAACATCTAGTTTCAAGCCTCCTGCCATGGGCAGGGACACCTTCCACTAGACATCCTTTTTTGTAATTTATTTTTTTTTTTTTTAATAATGGCAGAGAGCTGCAATTGTCCTTCTTTCTTTTGGGAAAAAAGAAAAAAAAAACCAGACTGAAAATTGGCACTTTAGGTAGCGTCTGCTCCAAGTGGAATAAACAAAACCCATTTTATTTTTTTACTGAGTCAGCAGCTGCAAGAAACCAGATGACCACTGGAACAAACCCCAATATGTACTTACAAGTAACAAGCTTTCACAGGGTTTTCTTTTACTTGTGTAATTCCTACTATCACTTTACCATCTGTCTGTAACAAGGTTTTCTTCTGACCAACTGAGTAGTTAATATGCAGTGGACAGGTTGACTTATTTGAGGTGGGTGATGACAAACAACTTGGACATCCTGACAAATGAGCTAAATGTCCTGGCACTCATATCTTATTTGATTATAGGGAAAGTTACAGTAAAAAAATAAAATATTGGGACTATTCCACATTTCTCCTCTTATTTTTCCTTGTAAGAAGAGTCTCCCTTAAAAGCAGATGCTATTCTACTTTATTTATTTAATATGAAAAATGGAAAATTTGTATGTTGAAACTGCTATAAGTGTGCACAAATACATGTACTGCATTTTCAATCACATTTCATTATTAACGTTACTCTTGAGTCATGGTGTTGATCCGTTATGTTTAGAGTGATATAACATTAGTACGTGGTTACTCCCAAACTAGCTTTATACCATTTTTCCATGGTTTTATACTAGTTTTACATCAGTTTTACATGATGCTTTTACAGCAACAGTTTCAAGATTCACAACTGTATATCTGTAAATCACGTTTTTCTCTCTGTCAATGATTCTTTAAAGAATTAGGAGAAATTTTGTACATAAAGTAATGAAACCTATTTTAGAAGTCACATTAAGGAGTTCTACTTTCAAGCCAGTATTAAGGTACAAGTAAAACTTACTTGCTTTTCATTGAGAGTATAAAATACCAAACACGACTAAAACCAACCTTCCTTTTTGTTAAATATATTGAACAGTACTAAAGAGAGTGAGTACTATACTTAGTAATGGTAAAATTCAACAGCTTCTAGAATTTCTTGCAGTGAATGCATGCAAGACTCAACTACTACTCTGCCAACAGAGAAAAAAGATACAGGTAAACTACAGACTTTGCAGTTGAAAAGACAGCAAAGGTGAACAGGCTCCAAATGAGATGCATAATTTTTCAGTTTCATAAATACATTACATCACACATGCACACAATGATGGCATGATTCCACCGTTGAGCCAAAGCTCATCCAATAAAAATGTGCACATGCACGGTTCTGGAAGGTATATATATGTACAGATTCTATATTTGAGAGAACTCGAGCTTCTGCATGTAGTGGAAGGCACTTACACTGCAATGGAACCAAAATTAACTTGGAAACCTGCATTTATTGCCGGAAAATCAATGGAGCTGAGAAACAGGGCATCTTAAAGAATTTCCAAACACTCTATTATTATCCCCGTTCTAGTAACATCTAAACGTGCCAGATGAAATCATAGCCCCATGGCGTGAACTCAGAATGAGCAAATGTCTCTCCTTAGATGAAGTAGATAAGACAAAGGGAAAAAAAGGCACAGGCAGCTGTAGTGACTTGGTTGATGTCAACAAATCAATCACTGGCCAAACCAATAGTACAATACCAGTCAGCTTCCTACCACCAGCATTGTTAGAGATTTGACTCCTCAAATTGGTTTTTAAAAACTGTGTGTCTAGACATCCCACTTGCTTGTGCATGAAACTCCTCCTCTTTCACCACCCGTGACCCTGAGAACACTTGTGCAAAAACCAAGGAGCAAAACACTTGATTTGGGCTTTTGAAAATCAATGATAAGACTATTTTTTGTTCTTCTTCAAACCTTTCCCCGCTCATCTGAAAATAAAAAGTACTTTTGTGAAAACAAACAGCAGTAACATATATTTTGCATTTCTTACCCCTAACCCTGTAATCTCCCATGGCACTGCTCACACAATAATTAACAGAGGCAACTGGATTGTCAACCACACCAGTCCAAGAGAAAAAGGTAGCAAAAAGAAATTTTAAAAGTTCTTCTGGTTCAGCTAATTTTCATTTATTTCTGGGTGAGCAGTCAGTACTAGGTAGCCCAGAAACACAGCGATTCTTTTGACCTCAGTCACATGCAGCCCAGAGCCCCAAAGATGCTGGGTCTTAACAGCATCTTTGGACCTCTACAAGGCACTTCACTGCAAAGAGCTCAAGAGAGAACACAATGCTGGTTAAGGCCCTGCTGTTCCTAATACCAGCTTGAGAAGGGGAGGACTGGAAAAGCATTGGCACAAGAAGCCAGCTGAGTTGGCTTCCAAGTGATCTCCGTACAAGCACGCATCAGAAACACGCCTGCATAGCTGAGAACTATTCCAGAAATTCAAGCCTCCTCCTTCCAACTTGGTAAACCAAGAGCAGTGGTTCTCGCCTGTCATCCCAGACCTGTGCATAATTTGGAGAGGGGGAAAAGCACAAAATTAGCTGCTAAAATATAATTTACATCAACAAAAAAGAAAAATAAGAGGAAAAAATAGCCTCTATTTTATTAAACACAAATGTATCTGCAGCCTTAACAAAGCAAATAAAAAAGGATGGCAATGTATAAAGATGCACATTAAAGATTTAGGAAGTGTCTTTTATGCACAAATTGCCTGAAAATGAGACTCGAAGCATGCCAGGGCTACTGCCTACTTAGCAGCCTAACAAGAAAGAAAAGCAGAGCTGCATGTTAGAAGCCTAAACCTCCTGTTTCACCTTTTGTGATTGATGAAAGCACATTTCAGCTGATGGGAAACGATAATGTCTCTGAAAAGCAGCATTAGGAAGGACTAAGTGAATCAGTCTTTCGTATAGCTGAAGAGGAAACCAGAGTATGTTACACTTCCAGCTCCAAATGAAGAAAATCTACTGACTTTGGGTATGATAAAAATATTACTATACACTGTCCCTTTTTTCATTGCCTTCAATTAATTTTTCTCTCTGTCACATCCAGATAAATGCTGGCAATCTTTACTCCTCAAGCCTATAAGCTATTTTTCTTTTTTTTATATTACAGTCTATATAATATGTGTGTGAGAAAGAGTATGATTTAAGAGTAGTGTAATACTTTAAAAATGTATTAATATATAATAACGCCTCCTATTTAATCCGAGACATTTTTAAAAATAAATATATATTAAAAAATATATATATGGGATTCTTGTCTAAAATTACTCAAACCACACAATAAATACATCACAAATCTTCTTTGTATGACAGAGTCATGAAATGACTGTCACATGCATATATAACTGTACATTTCAACCTTTTGAAGAACAGTGAAATACGTGGAAAACAAACTTACTACATAATTTTGAGAAGCTGTGGTTCTGTAAGTCTAAACAGAAAGTGTAGCAAAATACTTGTAACTAAATATATTCAAATTAAGCATCAAGCCATTAAGTACAGAAATTAAAAGTAAAGCTGTGAAGGCATCTAAGATGAAGATAAATTATTTGTTAAAAACCCAACAGCTTAAAGGTATACTTCAAAATATTTTCCAGTTGTGCTTCTTGACCTGCATTTGAACACTCTGTTGCTTGTCTGCCTCAGTTCCTGGGAATCCTCCTTTCCTACAGCTGTCCAATATCTAGTCTGGTTAAAACTAGACCAATTCTTGTCCTAGGTCAGTTCAAAAACTCAGACAGCCCAGCATGCTGTCATTGGCCACAGCCAAAAATGAATGCCTCAAAAATGCATTAAGATTGGAGTATCTGTATAGTAATAATTTCCCAAATGGGCAGTAACTTGGTGCTCAGAGACCTCCAAAGCAAGAGCTGATGGCTGGGTTTTTACCGATACACTTTTACTTGCCCAAATCATTCCAGAATAGTCCAGAGCTCCATGTCACCACCAAGATGCATCTTTCCTCTACGTCATGCCCCACCACAGATCTTTGGTCACAATTTACACTCTTCTCTTCGAGGTAAAAGAAGGGCAAGAAAGCTGAGCACTCTTGGTACCCCAATGGTACCACGGAAGCAGGAGGAGAAAACGCAGCATCAATTAACTTCACTTTAAACCCAAAAAGTCACAGAGATTCTTCAAGCAGAGCACTTTTTAAGCAAGTGTCATATTTAAGTAAAAAGAAAGTATCTTGACTAGTAAGAACTGATTAGTTTTGGAAACATGTATAGTTAGGCCAGAAATAAAAAGTTGAAATGTTATCTGGGAACCAGGAGGACAGACTGGGAGGTGTTTTAATTGCACAGATTAAGCACATATGAGGCCAAAAATATCAATTTAGAACTGATTTTTAGAAGTTGAATTATTTACCTCTTACAAGCCTCTCACTAAAGCCTGCATTTTCTTTTCATTATCACACATGTGAACAAGAGGTGAAATAATGGTGAAATTAATTGAATTTATAACAACTTTCTGGAGCAGGACTGTATGTAGATAAAAATCATATAGCCTGAAAGGCTGACTTTAATAACTTTCTACTCTAGAGCTTAAAAGAGCCACAGCACAAGACAACAATCTCTTCACCTGGCAGTAATGTGCATATAAAAAGATTAAGACAATTCTCTTCCAAAATTTCCTGGCTACACCACACTAAATACCCAAAGAGAAAGAAGGTCTGCCTAGAGATGTCTCTGTAGATTGCATAGTTGCTCGTTTGATTTACAAAGTGTTTGAAGAGGCTTAACACTTCACAACAGCTAGACGTAAGTATGGTTGAAAGGTGACTTTTTAACACTGACAGAGGTTTTTACTCCTTTTTACTTCCAGACCTGAGCCCATCCTTCATGTCAGGCTTTGCCTGCCCACCCTGCACTCACAGAGCCAAGAAGGTATCAGAGAAAGGCTGTCCACCTCCCAGGAGGATGAATACTGGATGTAAAAAGCCTAAAAACCCAGTGTTAATGTCACAGGCGGTGTTAGAGCAAGCTATTCATGTCAAAGATGATTGAAAGAGAACGGTTTAGAGACTGAGGTACTGAGACGTATTTCTTATATTTCTGAAGGATCACATCAGCGGTATCAGAAAACTTGCATATACACAGCACTGAAAAATGTTAGTTTGTTAATGTACAGAAAGGACTAGATTACCGAGAGCGCTGGACATTAGATGCCCGCCCAAAACATAGCTTGCTGCAGCCCACTGCCCTGACTTTCCACCACCCATAGCTCCTGGTTTTGGGGGTACTAGTGGGTACCTCCCCACCTACTCCTCTTAATGTCCATGGACCAGATGTCCAAGAGCTTGTTCTGTCCATTTTTCAGTCTGTCTGGCAAATATGATCCACCTCCATGATTTCTCAAGGCAGCAAGGTCTAGATGTTCACCACTTGCTGTGTAACTCATTTATTTCATCTGGTTTATGCTGGCCTCCCATTAGATTCATTAAATTGCCCCCCTGCTTCTAGTATGGAAGGATTTGATGGAACAACACCTCTGCTCAGGAATGTATTTACTGAGACTTGTAAAGAGTCTCTATAAAAATGGCAGATTAAAAGCCAAAGTTCATATCTTAGAAATTAACGCTTTTAAGACGGGCTGTTGTACATGTGGGACTCACAAAGCTAAACACACCAAAATAACTACAGCTTGCTTTCTTTAAACAAAAAGTATCCATCTCTGGAGAATCACACAGTATTTTCTCCAAGTAAAACTGTACACTTGCACATTACACTGCAATTCAATGACAATTCAAACAATAACACATTTTTTTCTCACCAAGTGTGGGATGGATGTGCACGTACATTGCTTTTCCCCCAAGTATTTTCTGGTATACTGCAGCTTGAAATGCTCTTTTAGAAGGAACATGGCTTAGAAATTTTCATACCAGTTAGCGATGGCTAACTGTAGAAATGCATATAAATTTAACAAGAATACAACACAGTCTGCTATTTTTAAAGCTGGAATATTTTATACTGGGGGTCTTTTACCACATTAAAACACAATGAAAGCTAGACAGCTAATTACCTGAGAGGTAACAAAACTTTTAAACTACACACAGATGTTGAGCTGCACTAAAAGGACAATTATTTGCCAAAATCACTGCCAAATTAAAGTTCCTATTTGGAAACTTTCACACACTTGTGTTTGGTGCAGCTGCAGCTGTTTAATTGCACATAAATCTTGTTTTTCCCTTTCCAATTGTTATTCAAATGACATTAAAGAGCAATTACAGCAGAATGACAATAACTAGTCCGTTAAAAGTTCAAATTGTAGAATATCTGTTTTAATTTAAATTCAATAAAGTACGAGAATAGTAAAATAAATGGATTTCTCTGTATGCACATAAATGTTCTTTTCCTTTATACACGCAGATACGTATATTCAATATACGTATCTATTGTATGAGCATTGGGTGTAACTGTCAGCCCTGGATGCTGTAATTGTAAGCCTTGTGGTTGGTGCTTATCTGCAGATGGGCTCGCTGTGCGGAGACAACTGGGTGTTTTGGGGGAACAATTTATTTCACCAGTGACTTCCAGATCAAATGAGTCAAGCAGTGGCCATGGTGCCACTTGCACAGACTACACGGGCATTTAGGGCAGCTGCATCAGATATACACATTCCAAACACCTGTAGGTGGCCAGGTAAGTCCCACACAATTTTGGACGCTGGTTTTGCCAGGGTCTGACCTCAGGGGGTGTATACCTGGTACAGATGCTGAGCCCTACACATCTGATTACCAGGCATTTCATTTAGCTGACTGCACAAATCTCCACACCACAAAACTCCGCAACTTTGTCATTTCAGTATTTATACAGCACCTAAATACTCCCAATGAACCTGAGTGCCTCTTATACAAACACCCTTCTTAAAATTTGGCTGTGGAAACAGGTCTGAAAGATATAAATCAGCATGATTGAACCAAGAACGGACACCACCAAAACAGGCGCCAGTGCAGCACTCATTATTTCCCTAAGGGTTCTCCTTACCAAACTGGGCAGATAAGACAGCACTGCATATTGCAAACCTAACAGATTTACGGGATTTTCAGCTGCACACCGACATTGGAGTGAGAATTTCTAACACCGAGATGGCAATATATTCAACACACAAAAAATTGCTGTGTATTATTCTTTAACCTTGGTAACTAGAAATGAGGTACTCGTGTATCAATGTTTAAAATTTTCATGACAAATTATGTTTTGAAAGTGCAATTTCCTATTGTATATAACTATAAAATCAAGATAAGTAAGTAGCTACATTCTTAAATTTATGAAACAAACTAACGCTTCAAAGATAAGATTTTTTTTTAGGATAACACTTATAAACCACTTATACACAAGCTGGGAGAAGATGTAACTACGTATTTCTCTACAGAGCCATCTAAAGTCAAAACTGTTATTTATAACAAAAGTATGTTAAATACTCTGAAGATAGTGTTGAAATGGGAGGATACAGGCTTTTTAGGAAAGACAGGCAGAGGAGACGAGGAGGGGGTGTGCCCCTCTATGTCAGTGCCCAGCTGGGGAGCATGATTTGGAAGATCTTTTCCAACCTAAATGATTCTGTGATTCTAGGTAATAGTATTTCACAATATAAAAGAGCTGATGCTTGCTTTGTTCTTTGAGGGATGTGCTTATAATGAAAGAGGTGACTTGTTTTGGTTGGGACTTTTAAAAGCTTATTGGTATATTGCTCACATTTCTGGAATCTCAAAAGAGAAAGTAATTTAGGTATTAATCTTGGTTCAGTTCTTTACTTGGAGAATGCCTAGAAAGGGAGGTTTGCGCAGGAGAACATTTTCCTTGCTTTGACTCTTCCTCTGACAATTTCAAGGGCACATACAGGATTCCTAGAGTTGAGAGAAATAAGATATTCTCGTCTTTCCCCAATTCTTTTCATGCTGCCCTTCTGCATCCCCTCACAAGAAGAAACTAAATACTTTTTAGCTTTAGAAATGGAGAAGTGGTGCTTTTGAGCGATGTTATATCCTTTACTGGCTTCCCAGGGAAAATAACAATTGGTGCCCAATTTCTTCATGGTAAACTCAAGATCAGACAGTACTATAAGACATGGTTGGTTGGTATTTTGTTTTTTGTTTTTTTTAATGAAGCTCAGGACTTGCAGGTAATTCTTGCTTTTCTGAATACCTGCTTCCATGTAGCTGTCTGCTCTGCTTGTAGGGAAGTTTGTATCTCCTGAAGGACAGTCCCTCTAAGTCCAGGTATCTGATATTTATCTGTGAACAACACAGCACAGAGTTGGCAGCCCTGATGATGAAAGATTCTGTAGTGGTTGGGAAAAAATATATCCCAATTTGGTTGGTCTAAGTGCTTACTTACTAAGGGATGGAAGGCCTTGAGCTGGTTAGTTATTAGCATTGCTAAAAATGTTGATGCCAAGTCTTGGAAATGATTCTACTTAAAATGGAACTGCTTTATGGGCGCCCATTTAAAATAGAACAACTAGAATTTATAATTAAATAACTAAATAATTAAACTGTGTATGCAAATGAAAATTTTAGGAATGATAAAACCCTCTGATTTCATTATATGAGCAGGACTGAAAATGCAAGTCAGAAATAAATATATTTTTTCCTTACTTGCAAAAAATTTGCTTTTCAAACGTCAGGTGCTTGGACAACTTCCAGAGTCAGGATGTGGACTAGATTGACCAATATTCAGCTGATAAATCTTCTGATTCCATTTTCACTGAGTCTTCAAAATTTTAATGATTGGCTATCTGCAGGCTTCAGACTAGTTCTTAGGGACTGGAATACTGCCTAACTTATGCCAAGTCTGAAAAAAATATTCTTAAAGCATTTAAATTTTAAAAATGATAATTCATCTGAATATGAGCTGGGAATGTAGACCATAGCATACTGCAGACGAGAGCTTGTAGCTGTGCTGCTGAGGGATCAATCTCCTTTAGCCACGAAGAAATAAGAAATTTCTCCTTAAGGGTTCAGCATGAGTAGTGGAGATGACTTAAGGAGTTGGGAGACTGAGACATTTGATTTGGTACATACTTGATGTGTAGTTTTCACCCATGCAGATGTGATTAATCCAGTCATTTTAATGATGCCACTTGTAAGTATTTGCATGTCAATCTCTAGGTTAGAGATTTACAGGTAAAATGGGAATGAGTTCGTATTGCTAAGGCACAGTTTTGTTTTCCAGGCAACATTACTAAAAATAGCTAATCTGCCTAGATTGAAGAGGCCAAACATTTGGGTATGCTTTTTTTTTCCTTAATTGTATAAACAGCAAATGATAAATACCACATTTTTCATAAATGTGCTGGATTACACAGGTAATGCTGCTTTACGTCTTTGCTATCTGATACAAAGTTGTCCTTCCTTCATCTTTTACAATTGGCAGTCATTTTTGCGTTTCGTGATGGGAGAAGTAAAAGGTGAAAGACTGAAAGGAGAAGTGGCCGAGTCTGACGTAAAGAAAATACAGATTTCCTTCTTTTTCAGAAAGCATAGTTTTCTAAAAAAATAGAAAAAATATTTGAAAAAAAAATTTATACAGACTTTACTTAAAATTCAATGTTAGGGTTTTTTTCTACCTAAATAACCAATTATGTATAGATGATATTTTCACTGACTAAATTACTTCTAGAAATTTTATATTTGTCAGATATTTAAATAATGTCTTTTTGGGTTTGGGTTTGGGTTCTTAGAACCTTCATAGAAGAGTGGAAAAGATCGTCCAGTTCCAACCCCCTGCCATGGGCAGACACCTTCCACCAGCCCAGGTTGCTCCAAGCCCCATCCAGCCTGGCCCTGAACACTGCCAGGGATGGGGCACCCACAGCTGCTCTGGGCAGCCTGGGCCAGTGTCTCACCACCCTCACAGTATAAAACTTCTTCCTAAGATCTAATATAAATCTACCCTCTTTCAGTTTAAAGCCATTCTCCCTTCCCCTATCACCACATGCCCTTGTAAAAAGTCCCTCTCCAGCTTTCCTGTAGGCCCCTTTAGGTACTGGAAGGCTGCTACAAGGTGTCCCTGCAGCCTTCTCTTCTCCAGGCTGACCCCCCCGCCCCCCCAGGCTGGTGCCCCAGCCCCTGCCCCAGCCCCTGCCCGGCTCTGGACACGCTCCAGCCCCTCAGTGTCTGTCTGGCCGTGAGGGGCCCAACGCTGAGCCCAGGCCCCGCGGGGCGGCCCCACCAGTGCCCAGGGCAGGGGGACGGGCGCTGCCCCGGCCCTGCCGGCCACACCGTTTCGGACACCGGCCGGGACGCTGCTGGCCTCCTGGGCCACCTGGGCACGCTGGGGGCTCATGCCCAGCCGCTGCCGCCCAGCCCCCCCGGGCCCTGTCCCGCCGGGCAGTTCCCAGCCCCCTGCCCCCAGCCCGCAGCTGCCGGGGGCTGGTGTGACCCAGGGGCAGGGCCCGGCGCTCAGCCCTGGGGACCCCCACACCACCGGCCCCGGCCCCTCGGCCCGGCCTGCCCGGAGCCCCCCGCAGAGCCCCCTGCCCCCGGCACAGCCACGCTCCCCCCGGCTTGGTGCCATCTGCAAACTGGCCGCGGGTGCACTCGATCCCCTCGCCCACATCATCCATAAAGGCATGAGACAGGACTGGCCCCGGCGCTGGGCCCTGGGGACACCCCTGTGACTGGCCACCGGCGGGAGGTAACTCCATTCCCCACCGCGCTTTGGGCTCGGCCACCCGGCCAGCTCCTAGCCCAGCACAGAGCGCGGCACCCAAGCCATGAGCAGCCAGTTAAAGACCCTTTTGTGAGCACCAGCACAGACATCTTCCTTTGCTGTTTGCTCCTCTGTTTCAGAGTTTGAAGAGACACACATCACTCCCTTTCTCTCATAAATCAGAGACGCCAAATTTTATATCTCTGTACAACAAATTTATCTATACATTTAGCAGCAGTGCTCCAGGGGAAAAAAATATCTAATTTTACTAATGAAGTGTGGTCATTAACAACTGTAATTTGTGAGCTAGCTCTATAACATGTCTGTGAAGATGCAAGTAGAGAAGAGACTCCACAATACGTAAAGGACTGATTTCACAGGCAGCTTAAGTTTGTCCCCCCCAAGAGGTCCAGCAACTCTCGACAGACCAGTGGCCATCAGATGTTACTGGAGGAGCACACCGGGTCAGAGATAGGATGAGAAATAGTGCACTCTGTATACTTCTTTGTGCCACCAGCTAAAAAAAAAGGAACTGTTTTGAAGCATAATCCCCCAAAATAATGGTGGAAGAACTTCCTTTACTGTAAAGGAGGAAGAAATGCTGAGGTTTTACAGCTGTTACTGGATCTGACTAAAAGAGGACAGCTCACTCTCTACCAGAATTAATTTTCTACTCACTTCCCTCATTTTCCCAGGGTTATCACAGAGGTGACTTCTAAATGGAAATATGCCTTACATAATGACTTACTAAATATCTCATATATCCATCGCCAGCAAAGTTATCATCTAAAGCAGAGTTATCATCTAATCTAATAAACAGGAAAGCATCACAGAGAAAATAAGGAAAATAATATGAAACCAGAAAGTATGAAAAAATATACTTTGATGAACAACTAACCAGCTCTCTGAAGTTACTTACAGGATTTACATATGAAAAGAGGATCGCACACAGTTTCAGAAGTTCATATATTGTAAGCAATGATGTTATATCCATCTCCCATAAGAACTTATTGAAGGATGGATGCATTTGCCCTGAGGTATTGAATGGGAGATAAAAGCATAGTCAAAATACAGATGGGGCTACAATGGTTACAGCTAGTGAAAATAATGCCATGTCCAGCAGACAAGTACACCCACTAGGAAGACTCAATTATACAGAGCAGCTTTCAGTGCCAGGGCATGAAGGCACCACACCCTAGGAAGAGAAAGTTGATTTTATAGAGACTGTTTATTTTAAAAATTAAATAAATGGGTTTGGTGAAATGCTGGAAGGCAAACAGAATGGCCATTCAAAACCTTTGCAATCAATGAACCATTCTTCAGGCATCTGTTGCTTTAAAGTGGCAAATTTTTCTGAAATAAATGCCAGACTAACTAAGACAGGTTTGGGTAACTGATGGTTTAGACCTCCAGGATTTCTTCAGAAAATCTCAGACAACCACCAAAAAAACAACAACTGTTCTTTGTGTGCCTCCTGACATAAAAAATACACTTTCTGCTAAAAAGGCTCAGCTTACATTAGCATTTGTTTCCACTCCATTTTATCATGCTCTCTGCCACACTGTTTGGAGAATGATATAGAACATTTTTCACAAACTGTCATACACTTGCAGATCAGTGGGTTAATGTATCAGCCTTTCAGCTTTGGAAACCACAGTTCAACAGCCTGAATTACTTTGGTAATAAATGTAGTTATTGTCTTAGTTCAATACAGACTTGTGTTTGAAGAACTGTAACTAAATATTTTTATAACCTTGTGGAAAAGATAAGAGGCTGGCAATTCTCTTTTATGCCATAGATTTCCTCTGTAATCTCAAGAAAGCTAATTAAACCCAGCCTTTGAAAATAATTAGGTATCTCACACTTTTGATTTTAGTAAGTCTGGTTTAAATAAAACTACTTACTTTGATAAACTAAGCTATGATATGAAATAACTACGAATCATTTCCATAAATAGGTTCACAGCAGGTAAAACAGATTAGAGGCCAATAAAAATAAAAATAAAATGTACATCTAGCTCAAGTAAAAGCTTATTCTTTTAAGAATAGAAAAAGACATTGTTAAAAATCAGTTCTAGCTTGAAATCAGTCCTCATCTTTCAATAATAAAGCTGTGGAAAATGAAGCTTGTTAAAAATCATAATAAAAAAATCACACTGGGATACCTTACAATTAGTAAAGAGTGAGTTGGTAACCCTGTAACAGCCCTATTTAGCCATCATTTTGCTCACTGACACGTATCACCATGGATTTTAACATCAGATTCACCCATCACTATATATACCGTAAAGCACAGTAGTCAATGTAATCTTTATAAGCAGTATGTTTAAGGGATTTACAATATCTTAACATCCATCCTTCCCCAAAAGTGGATGGATTTCTAACTTAATATTGATATTTTTAAGACCTCAGAGCCCTAGGCAGGTTATATTGTTCCTGAAAAGAAAGGCAAAGCCTTCTAAAACCAAGTACACCGCAAACAAGCACACAACCAGATAATTTCCTGCTTTCAATACAACTAACGGGCATGTTAATTCTTTTACTGTAATAGGGATTATAAAAAAACCCTATTCTATTGATTTTAATGGTGCTGTCACTGTAGCAGAATAATACTTTTCCAGTATCGCTTTGCATTACTGCTTCAACCTCTGATGACAGATGAAAAGTACTGAATCTTAGCCAAAAGCTGAATACGCCATTATCTCTTCTTGCACAGCTGCACAGACATATCCTAATACAGAATGGTGCTTTCTACCATTTTGTTTAGGGCTTAATAAAAAAATATTAACAAAAAAAAAAACCAACCCACACCATATCCTAAGGCAAAGACAACCTGAAACTTTGTTCAAAGAAGCATGAAAGCACAATTCCTTTGCAAAATGTATGACTACCTTATAATGTCACATTACCATACTTGGAGTTAGTAATGGACAGCTGAATGCCGCAACGTTGTTTGGGTTTTACTCTTCATTTGCTCCAGTCAGTTTAGCAAATTCAAGAAAAGGGACAAATAAATGCATAAAGATTTATATTAACTCCATCCAAGTTATGTTATTCAGATACTATTGAGGACAGAGGTACATAAGCCTGAAAGGGTGCTTTTGAGTCACTGATTCCGCTTTTCAACTACTATTCACACTTAGCTCATGTAAGCCCTTTTGAAGAACAGATCACACTCCACTTTGAAGCCAGCTCGGTGGCCAGACCCACCATGTCTTTCAGAGCAATCACTCATGGCCAGAAGCCTTGCCACATCAAGCCTAAAAGCAGTTACTGTCAGTTTACATCAACGTATTTCTTATGCTAATGCTGGCATTCAGGTGAAGTAACTCCTCGCATTCCCTACTTCTTTAATTTTCTGACATTCTTACAGACAGCAAACACACACGTGCCCTCTGCCCACATTTTGCTGTGCTGCCAGCCACTCTGCCTGACCACAGGATGCTCATGTCCGTGGTTTCCTCCACAGATCTTCCCTGATCGTCCCAGTATGAATTCTTCATTTGTGAATGTGACGACAAGAGTAACACGCAGGGTCTGAGATGAGAGAAAAGCCTTATGCAATGACATGATGATTTCCCTCTCTTTAGCGGAAGTTTCTTAAATGGTGCATCACACTTGACCTCTCTCATGGCTACGTTTCACTAGTGGCTTGCAGTTAACCTGCAGTCAGTAACCATAAACAGTATTTTCTCTTCCTTTGTAATTTTGAACTGTAGAATAATATGAACTGGGAAGCTTATTGTTAAAAAAACCCAACTGTTAGTAGTCTTTCAGTGCATATCCTTGCAGTTCATGGTATGAAATCCGATACAATTTGTATTTCACCCATCCTCATTATCTTCCTCCCAGATATTCTGATCATTTACTACACATTGGGAATTTCTGTCCTACTTCACATTCTCAGCATATTGCATTCAACCAATCTTCCTGCAAGATCACTAACAAAAATATTAAATAAAATTCAGAGCAACTCACACATCACTAACAATCCTCTTTCTGCTTTACTTTTCTTTACATCAAGTCTTCTGTCACACTCTCCATTCTTTAAATAATTCTCATCATCTCCAGTTTCACTAAAAATTTCCTGAAGTGATGCTTATTAAGCACTTAACTGAAGTACAGGCTGAGTAAAAGGATCAGTTACTTATTTTTAGTAAATTCAGACTATACTTTATGCCACTTCTATCTACTACATCAGAAACTATTTCCTTGAAACACTTTACAAAGGATGTAAGTGAGGTGTGACTAACAGGTTGGCAGTCCTTTTAATAAGCTTCACTTCTCTTAAAATTCTGTCTGTACACAAACTATTTTCCAATTAGTAATTGCTGTTTCTCCTTTCTCATTGCCATTAACCATCTTCTCCATCATTATTCTTTTGAGAAAGGAAAGAGGTAACTGGGGTATAACCAGTTGCATTTAATCTCAACTTCATCCATCCTTAAGGCAGTCCCACTTCTGCTTTACTGATTTTCTTTTATTAACCTCTAGCTATAATTTAAATTTTCTTTTGCAAGATGAAGTCAGCTTGACTTAACTTTTGGTTACTCTCTCTTAATCGCTACACCTCTAAGATGCCACTTTTTCTTGTCTTGCTCTTGATTTCCCTGCTCAGTCTGGTTTTGGTTTCCCTTGGAAGCTGCTCATTCCCAATACCCTTCTACAAGTTGCTTTTCATCTCTGCCAGGCCAGAACACCTCCAATTTGGTTAAGAACATAAGATACTAGTAGTGTTTATAGCTTTGACCTCCAGATATTCTACATCTCCAAATTCAAGTCCTCAAACAGCTTGGCCCAGTTGACATGACCAGGTTGCTCTTTTAAAGTTTCTGAGCTGAAAACATCACACTTTTTTTTTTTTTTTTTTTAAATTATCCTCAGGACCAGGAACAAGACAGCACGGACCTGCACCCATGCCTGCATGGACAGCAAGGGTGCATCCATCCATCTCCTGCCATGCTGCTGACTGCGGTCTGGCAGGGTGGTAACCCTACTTCCAGCAGTACAAAGGCCGTAACTCCATCAACCAACTTCAGTCTTCTGCTTTCAGCCCTCTGCCCAAATATTTTCCAAAAGAGGAAACGTAGCAGAGGATGCTGTGTAAACTCAGTGTGACACAGTCAGAAGTTAATATGTGCTTCAACTATCATTTCTTCACATTGGTTTTATTGCAGATACCAATATGAGGTCTACTCCCAAAAACAACACAAAAATTGAGCACTTAAAGCACTGGCTTCTATTCCCAACACTGCTTCTATCTCACAGAGGATGCAACTAAATTAGTCTACTTTACCTGCAAAAGCAGGTAGCTATAGGTACCTGTGTGGCTCCCAATGTACTACTAAATTCCATACAAACATTATACAGTGGTATCAGAAAGACCAGAAGAAATTAAAGCATTGTGGGAGACCCTCATGTAAGTCAAGGGTATATGACCACTATTATAAATTGCAAGGGAATGGCCATCTCATCTTACCAACGAGGAAAAAACAAGAACATTAACTTGAAGGTGGGATGTATCTTCTTACACAGCAGTATTTTGCACTGCTGTAGCACAGCTGCTTTTGTAGAGGACTGCTATGGCACTTTGCTAAGACAGCAAAAAATATTTTCCACAAAACCCACGTGTAACCTGAGTAACTGTTTTCTCTTTTTAGGTAGGGAGGGAGACTGCTGCCTCGGTATCAAATAGCGCACAGAATGAGGGGAAGCATTTCATATAAAAAAAAAAAGCCCCCAAAATGCAAATACAAATTAACAGGACTGGAGAATGTAAAGGAGAAAGCCTGAAAAGCAAGACTGACAATTTCCCAGTCTCCAGATCATCTTTGTTAAATTCTAACTCAGCTTCCTAGAATTTGCTGTTGGTACTAAAAAGCACCAATGGCAACCCAACAGTCCTCTGCGATATTGCAGCTGGGTTTGACTAAGAGATCTCATACCAGCTCATCAAGACTGTGAAACTTTTGGTAAGGCTGTATATCCATATATAACTGATCAGTGTCACAAAATAAATACGTTAATACTGTGACTAAAAGACAACAGTCTCATTTCAACAGTTGTTTCAATAATTTCCTTCTGTGCTGAGTACCAAGAGGATAAGAACTAAATTCACAGCCACAGACAAAAGTACGGTGTTTGTCATGGTTTATGGATGGGAAGTCCTCCACCTACCCATGTTCCACCACCTGCCTTCAGCAAATTATAGTACAAAATAGGTGTATCCACACAGAACTGCTCCCAGGTTAGTAACAATAAAATACAACCCAGTGATGTTGTCTCTGAATCAGTTTAAGCACATAGATCATTAAACTAAGTTTGAACAACAGGCTTAAATTACATTAAAAAAACCCAACAAGCCTCCCATTCTTTACTTTTATGTTCAAGGACAGATAGCTTCCATTTCCATATGCACAAATATACATTTTTTTTAGTCACACCATTTTATCCCACTGGAAATGGTATCAATATTTCAGTTAAATAGTTTTTTTCCTTACACAACGAATAGTTGTAGAGCTGAAAAGCTATCAAGAAAACCCAAATGTTTACCACTGACCTAGTCGAACAGACTTAAAATTTAACCTTCTCCTTAGAATAAAAATTCATTTTTCCTACTAAAAAAAGTTTTCATGTTGGTGCTACTCCTCTGGCAGAGCACGCAGTGAGGATCCCCAGCTACAGGGGGCTGGGGGTGGGAAAGCTCTCCCCCTCCGCAGCCTCCCCAAGCCCCAAAGCAGCTTTACCAAGATGCCACTTTCAAGTGGTGTGACGGTTTTCCCAGAGCATGCACAAGCAGGAAAGATTCATAGCTCAGTGTAGAAGCTCACGCTGGCCTCACCATGGCAAGTCTTCTTGCAGTGTAATTAAAAAACCCAAAACAACAAAGCCACCATGCTGAATTCATCAGCTGAGACATTCGCAGGACAGTATTTGTACTCCAAATTATCTGAAAGCCAAACTCTTCTCGAAGAAAAAACCTGAATCGGTTCTTTCCCACAGGCATTTTTATACATAAGTCAAGCTGGTCTATGCCAAAAAGTGAAGTCAGGCTGGGATATTTGGGGGTGAAATGGTCACTACGTGAGAAGTTAAAGCAAGTGATGCACAGCACTACAGGCTGGAATGGGAGCTAGATTAGACAGATGGGAAACCATGGCACTGGTCAAATATTGAGCAAAAAAACGGTTGAAGACACTTCCCCTCCCCCAGCACTGAACCAGTACATTCAGAATATTTTTATCCAACTATTTATCACGCTCTTCTGCTCCATCTGCTGGCTCCACAACAGCAGGCAATGCATGCTACACCTACTATAATCACAATACCAATAAACACTGAAGATAAAAATAAGAGTGAAAAAAATATTTATCAGGGTACCTCATGAACCTTTACTCATATGTTGTCTCTGCATTTATAGATAGATGTCTAGCTGTCTCGTCTTTCACATAAATGAGCTTATTCTAGCTTTTTGGTTCATTTCCCCCTACTACACACCGTAAGCCTAAAAACCTGTTTTGTCACCTACACATTCAAGCAACAGAAAAATCTTATTATGAATATAAATAGTTTTCAGAGTTCAAATTCCTTTATTTCTCAATGGTATAATGAAAAATAAGAAGCGGAAGGATTTTCTTACACCTTAAAATCGTGGTAAGTCTGTGTACAAATAGATTATCCATATCTAGACTTACACGGATACAGGCACTTACTTAATCAAATTCTATTAAAGAAAAGGGTCTTTCCAGGGTGATTTTATTACTCCCCTAGAGGGAGCCGTACTCCAGCACAGAATCAAAAACTGGGACTGGATGGGATCTAAAGAGGTCCTTAGTCCATCTGCTACCTATAGTAACCCCAAAGTTAACCCTTCACAAAACCTCCAGATGCCACCAGCTCCTAAAGCAACTTACTCCACAGTAATACCAGCACTGAAACAAATTTGCTGAACAACTTAATCATTTCAAAGCATTAAAAACCATTCTACACAATGTCCCACATGCCGTGTTGTTTAGTGGCTGATGGTACAGCATCTCTGGGCTTGCAGCAAAGCAGAAGCACCCGATGAGGACCCTAGCGGAGCAGCCCGCAGCCCTGGGGAGCAGGGGGCCAGTGTGCCGTACCCACCTGCCACCTGGAGCACATGGCACGGGTTTAGGTAGGTTAAGATGCACAGTGGAAATGTATACGTTCTTTAAATACTATTCACTTGGGTGCGAGGGAAGAAATAAATCAATTGCTGTGCTGCTAACTTCTTAGCTCTTCGAAGTTAAAGCACATTCATAGCTAGGAAGTAGAGGATTTTTGCTTTTTACTTACACCTTGCAGTTTCATTTTTCAATTCTCAAAAGCACATACAAATCTGACTAGAAAGAAGCCTGATAAGGGTTGAAAATTCTTATATTCCTGTAATTGAGAGGCATAGGGAGAATGTTCCAGTAATGCTCAAATTTTCTTCTTTTTATAGTAAGGATAAAGAAAAATATAAGAAAAAAGACATAATTTGAAATCCATTTTTCAATAGGAACTTAATTCACATCGTAAAAGTTTTATGATATCAAGCTCAATATTATTGCAAAGTTAGTTCTCCTTGAAATTTGGGGCTTGTGGAATAAATGACTACAGGCTTGCTCTGCTCAGAAATTCCTCCCTTAGTATCTGATCCTTCACAAGAGACAAAAGCCAGATTACTCAGCACTTTGGTTTGAAATGGTGCTGCCATTCATAACATCTTTACGTTCAAATATGGCAAAAAAAATGAAGCTTCTAATTTTGTATTCAAATCGTATTAGTCGAAGCCTTTCTCAATGGCAGGGGAACGTCTCTCGCATCCTCTGATAGAGCAATTGAAATGAGGAGTTGCCAAACAATGTGTAAAGAACAGCAATGACATTTTTTGGAAAGCAAAAACAAACACTGAATATTTCAAATTACACTCTTAGATGGTTGCAAAACTCAAAGTATATGCAGACCATGTAAGTACCATGTATCTATCTATATGGCAACTGAATAGTAATGAGGGATGTAAATGTAAAGAAATCAGAACTGTGTATGTATTGTTGCTTAATGTGATCTCTAAAGAGCCAAAAATCCCTTAAATTTTATCTTTTAAAAGCTAGTGCAGAGTTAAATACTACCTGACCTTACTAAATTTTTCTTCTGCAGATTTTTTTTTTTATAATGTGCTTAATTTTACCCTTTGACAGCTCCCACATTATTCATTTTACGTCACACAAGAACACTGCAAACAGAACAATATTCCAGAGGGGTTTATTGAATAACAGTCAAACCCGAGTTGTTTAGTGAGATAACGGAGCACAGATGTGACAGCACAACAGCAGAATTTGTCTCTTTCTGCTGCCCGATGTTAAGGAACAAAATCCGCTCCATCCAGACAAGCCAATTTCTCATAGCACCTCACTGTGCAGCTACAGGTGTTTACAACACTAGATGTAAAATACATAACAAGTACTTGGGGGGGGGGGGGGGGGGGGAATAATAAGAAGTACGGGTTTGTTTCCATCTTTAGAGTCCAGACCTCCAGTATTTCTGCACAGGCAGAGGGAGGTCAGTGAGGAAAGGATGACCGATGCCAACTTTAAAAATATATATATCAGATCTAAGAGTTAAATTCCAGTCTTCATTAAGCTGTTTCATGTCTGTCTCTCGGTTTCTCATGTGGTAAAAGAAAGCTCACAATACTTGTTATATGTTTAGAATAATATACTATACATGCGCTGCTTGACAATTATTCAGTACTTTTATTTATGCACATCCCTAAAATACTTCTCTAGAGTTTCAGCTGATGGTATTACAGATGTCTGTCTGTGAGAAGTCAGTGAAACAGCAATTAGCCTGCAGCTTTAATGAAGAGTAATGCATACAGATTCTATATTAATTAGTGACAAGCCATTTCTACATGTAAAGGTTTTTTTCCTCTTCCCTGCAAGTATTTATGCACTCATTTAAAACCTGAGTGCAACTGTGTAATACAACCAGCTTAAAACAATAAGACTGGGCTTGCTCAGAATGCAAAACAATAAGAAATTAATTTCTGCTGTTCTGAAACCTAACACACATTTCAAGGGAAACAAAGTAAAGCCATGAAGCACGACTCTTTCTCCTGGGCTTCAGTACTAATTGCTTGTGGACTTTGCAAGGCGTTAGGAACAGCAGAAAACCACAGAGTCTTTTCTCAGTGGAAATCATGAGAAAAATACCGTTTCTTCTGACCACAACAATAAATGCTTTTAAACACACAAAGTCGTCAAAAGACTTTCTAAGCAACTCAGAAGAAATCACTTCAGACAGGATTACTACTTTATATGTATATCCAACCCCCTGCAGGCGTACTAGAGTCGTATTTGTTAATTCTGCACTAGTCTGCTTTGACTTTACCATGGGGCTTTTGAAACATTAAAAAAATGCTTGAAAACATGAAGCTTAAAGAAAACTCAAATTGCCTTATACTCTAAATATCCTATATCAGGAACCGGGGATGCTTGAAGTCCTTCCCTTTTTGTTTAGCAATGCTCAACCTGAACAATTTTTCTCCTTTTTTTCTTTTAACCCACTTCCAACTGCAGAACAGCTCACTGGAGAAGACTCACCGAAACGATGGAAAATCACTCTGTGCCACAACCCTGGACCCTGCACATGATTGCACATGTACATAAAGCTGTTCTTATGAAGATGATCAAATATGGATGTGTCGCATTTAGAAAATCCAGCTCTTTAGTTATTTAAGGGAATAAGCATGGCCAATACACCCAGTGAAACTCTATTTTCCACTACAAAAGCCCAACCCTTTCTCTTCATCTCTTTAATGTCTGGACTACGGAAGAAATGTTGCCACCCGTAAAGCCAGAGTAATGAAAGAGTCAAGACTGGATATACCACTTACGTTGGCATCACCCCCTCCCTGCCCTGGCTCTCGACCCTTCCCACCCTCCAGGCACGGCTGCAGCACAGATGGTAGTTTTTAGTGCAAACAAGGTCTGAAATTCTCTCATCCCAGATACAACTCAAGTAACCCTCATCTGGAGTTGGTTTGTCCCACAAAAAATATTCATGTTCTCCTATGTTCATACAACAGCACTAATTGGCAGTCTTGAAAGACTCATCATCCATTGCCTCTACGGATGAGGCCAGCCCTGCCTTCCCTGACCAACCTCACCACGTCTAACACCTCACTCCCAAGAGCAGGCACCGGCTTCTGAAGATCTAGGTAATTTGCAGAAAATATCAATAACACCATGGATTGACTCCTATCAAAAGCACACGAGGGTTTACGTTCTTTCTTCTCCTATAGCCCAGTCCAAATATGAATGAGAAATAAAATCAAGGATCATAATGATGATTTAAATCAGTCATTCTTGATTTTATCTAACAACAAGTAGGCTTTTCCAACAAGGATTAGCAGTTTATTTACAAATAGACATCTTTGTTTCTTTGAATAAAACATACCTCGCAGCCTACCTTTAAAAGTATGTAGATGCATCCATCCATAAAAACAGTTCATTTTTATCCATATATTCAGTGCATTTGTCCATGTGCAAAGGATATGACCAAACAGCATTACTAGTCACACGCTTAACTAATGCATAAAGTAGCTTAAGTAAAATAAATTTCTGGAAGGTTCTTATCAGTAATTTTTTATAGAAGAGAGGAAACAATCCTGGGAAGGCAGTAAGGAAAGTTTTCTCAAGTCTGGCTGTAAAGCTGAAGGCTGTGAATGTCACCTTGCAAAATTGGCAAAAAACTTCTCCCGTATTGGTACATTCAGTGCAGGAACGCAATCACTTTTAAGAAAATGGCTTGGTATCCTTAGAAACAATGACTGTATTTTTCAAAAGTGACTGCTGCTTGGGCCTGAAAGCGATGATAATCCATCCCCTGAAAAATCAGATACTTTCATGTTCTCACACAAACGCAAAAGGTACTGAAATTTTCCAGTTGATTTTTAAAGCATTGGCCCAGAGGTACACTTTGGAGCTATGAATATACCTGAAAGTCTGTTTAATTGAGTTAATAAGTAGTCTAATTCTCAAATAATTTTAAAGCAAAATATACTTTTCTGTACTTTTCAGGATTTCCAGGTTTTCTAATGAACAGTGTTTTAACAAAGCATTTTCATACCCTAATGCTTTCTCCCTTGATTTCACTGCACATCAGAGGTCCCACCATTCCAGTCCATCTGACAATATACCTGTTGTTCCCAGGACAGCCACTGGTGTGACTAACAAGGCGGTGCTCTTCACATTAGTTAAAAATGCCACATTCTGTATATCCTGAAATGAAATAGTTTGCTCTGATTTCAGAAGAAAACCACGTAATTCAGGACATACTGCAAACAGAAATCATCATAGCATTATAAGCACCAATTTTCTCTCAAAAAACCAATGTTCTCATTCTCATCTATGTACAGAGATACCCACTTACAAAAGTTCTGTAAATTTAGAAAGTCAACAGGAAAATAAGCTTCAAAATCTATACTTTACTAGCACCCAATTGCTTTTGCCACAATAATTTGCATACAACAAAATATACTCAGACAGTCTCCATGCAAATGAGAAGTTCACCTGGGCAATGAAGCTTAAACGACACCTAAACATACACCGATGAAGCACATAGTGATTTAAACATCAGCAGCAGTGGAAGTATGGAGCTAAATTAACAGGCTTCCCTTTGAAAATTGAACTCATTACCAAACCTCAGTTAGAGAACAACTTGACTGCAGCCTACCTGACCATATCTCAACTCTTTTGTGTAAGTGTAAGCGGAATAGATAAATCCTGGTATATGTAGAATAATACCCTGATTATTTATTAGAATGTGCTTCTCCCTATACAAATGAGTTAGATCCATATTAGGTTTGTTCCCATTAGGTAAAACTAATTTATTTGGTATAAGGCAAATGGAAAAAAAACGAGACCATTTTAAAATTGCCTAAGGTCACTTCATGGGCAAAACAATGTAT
This sequence comes from Falco peregrinus, assembly GCF_023634155.1. Lineage (NCBI taxonomy): Eukaryota > Metazoa > Chordata > Aves > Falconiformes > Falconidae > Falco > Falco peregrinus. Next base: position 45,429,113 of record NC_073722.1, read on the forward strand.
TTAAACTGCAGAGATGACAACATGCTTAATATGACTACACAGAAATTGCTTCCTTGATGACAATACATTAAAATCCTCATTGAATATTCATAGAATTTTTGACAAGATTGAGTGACACGTAATCCCAGCCCTAGTGAGCACTGACTTGATAGTCTCACTGTGTGAGGATGGATGCCACACCAGCCAGGTCATCTTTGTTCCTCCCAAAGCCAGGAACGGCTGCACAAACCATCCCAGTTCCCAGTTTTTAATATCATGTCAGGCTGACACAAATAGAAGGAAATCAAACATCCAAAGCTCCTCTGTGTATCGGACGCCAGGGTGAGGAAGAGCCTTTATCACAACTGTACAGCAAGGGAGTGGAAGAGCTCTAATTTCCTTATAGCAACAGAAAACTAAGAAATAGCAAAGAAAAATCCTTCGAGTGACTTTCACTTACTAAGTTATGACCTCTGCATGATAAATAGGTAAGCAGAGTTTAAATGATGTGAAATATGTCAATTCAGAACACATTAGGATGCCATTAAGAGACAGTAGCTTAGACATTGGGAAAATATTAAGATGGATAGATCACTTAGCAACAATAGGACAAAGAAGGTTTTAATAAAGGCGATACGAGACAATGCAATACTAATACCACCAATGATCCAGAGTGCTTTTTATTTTTTTCTGTCAGATGTGTACCAATGTGATAAAAAAAAGATTATTGTTGAGACAAACAAGGGCAGACAAGTGAAAAACATTCAAGCCAAAGCCTTGTTTATTAATCAAGTAAGAAATTTGACTGCTAAATTATGTACCAGTAATGGAATTAAATTAATATTGTATTTCAATCCCATAAAAAAAAAAAAACCTGTTCCATAATTTCGTAACTGCAAAAGTGATACATAACATATTCCTTATGCCATCGCTCCCGTGTCAGGCAATGTTTATGACAACTTAATCTGCTAAGATTTTCAGATGACCTAAAGCCACAGTGGCAAAGCATTTGTTTGCATCATGACAGTTCCCTGCTACCTTTATCCCGCTGGATGGTGTATCACGCCATGAAGCGATCCATGAAAGAGAAGCGACAAACTTGTGATACTGTACTACTCCTCTTTGGAGCAGCAGGATCTGACAGACGTTTACAAAAGACTATTAAATATATATAACTGCCTCACAGGGTAACTTTAAAGTGATGCACTATTGTTGGGGTTTTAAGCTTGGAAATAAATGAAATTTTAACATACTTGCAGAAATATCAGCCTGGCATGGAAGAGCGCAAGGAAGACATACGTGCATAATACTGCACATTAACAAAAAATTAAAAATAAAATTCAGATAATTAATTTTATCTTGTTATTTTCTCATAAGCCCCAGGCTGACACCTTTGCAACAGCTCCAGCCATGCAGTTATACCTGGCACACAAAAGACTCTGTTTTATTGTCATTCCAGATCAATACTGCTTACCTTTGATTTTTCTACTATTGACTGCTCACATGAGCTTCTCATCAAAACATCTTCTCTACAGCCAATATGGGAGGTGTCTGCACTAATCCAAAGATATAGGGGTGCCCAGCAATGCCCCTTAAACCTGTCACTTCTACTAAGTACACGGACAGGACACACAACAGTTCAGAGACTACTTCTGAACCTGTCTTCCCAATCTGCCGGCTCCTTTCACAGTCAGTCAGCCTGATGATGTTGAGTATGTAAGTAATGTTTGAGGATAATTCCTCCAGTGTGAACACTTTAAAACACAACAACAACAAAAAAAACCCAACCAAAAAAAAACCCCAAACCCCTTTCTGCCTGGAAAATTTTAACATTCATAGCAAAAAAAAGTCATTTGTGACACAGGGGGTTTTGTGAGGCCAAGGCTCTGTGAATAGGCAATAACATCAGCAAAACAATTAGGGCAAACATTTTGGACGTGGAACTGTACAGCACGGCTGGCTGCAGCTGCAGCACCGAAGGCCGCTGCATACCCCACATGGAGTGGGGCAGCGGGGACAGAGAGAGGGCAAAGCCTCAGGGGCCACAGCCCCTCTGACAAATCCACTTCCTCATTTTCAATTATACTGTTTTAAGTAACTTTTTCAGTTAAGAAAAACATTTCTGCCAAACCCTCAGCTACAAGTGGCAGGCAGAGCCCAAATACAGCAGCTTTTTTTTTTTTTTTCAAACCACTTACATGACAACTCTAAGTGCAGACACCCGATAGTACAGATGACAGCAACATGCTGCTCTAAGCCATGTACCTTTCACAGACAAGCTTTTGCTTTCATTTGCTACACAGTCCTCAGTGCCTCACATAGCTGCAAATAAATAACACATTTTACCAAAATAGCTCTGTGATAAAGGTAAGGAAGGGACTGCTGTGCTCCTGTAGTCTGCAGAGCTCGTTCCTCTGTTGCCATCTTCCTTTTAATAATTCACCTCTTGCATCCCAGTCTCAATTCCCACAGACAGCATCCTTCTGGAGAGAGACATATATTGCACCCCACCTGCATCGCTGAAGGTAGCAGCGGATGGGAGCAGAGGTTTTCCATCAGCCTTTGTTCCTTGTAGACTTTGGAAGCAGAAATAGGTTCATTGGTTTAGGAAAATAACAGATTTTGAACTGCAAGAGGATGTATTTTAGTCAAAAATGATAACCTCACCCACAGCACAGCACCCTGGACCACTGCTGGGACCTGCCCTGGGGCAGGCTCACCTGCAAGCAGCCCCACCACAACTCATCACTGAAATCCCGCTGAAGTCCCCATTGCTCTCAGTGGGGAGAATCCGTTTACAGGTGGGCATGGAGAACCCCCCTTTGGGCTTGCAGCAGTTTAACTTTGATTACCTTCAGAATTTAAAATCCTCCCTGATTAAAAGAAAAAGAGCCGTTCTAATGCAGTTTTGATTTACAATACGCCAGCACAATTCTATTTGGTAGATGTAAGAAAACAGAGAAGGTCCCAGGTCCTCGAGCCACTACCACACAAGCAGTTAAGTCCTGCTGGGTATCACATAACATTAACTTTGAGATGTACACAAACAGCAATTACAAGCTTAGCTAGAAGGCTGTACCTTATTTTTGTGCAAAAGCTAGGTATTAAACAAGATACAACTTTGCAACTGTTTTGATGAAATTATTTCTTGCAGTATTTGTAAATTGGCCTCTTGGAAAAAACTGTTGTACCTAATATTGGTTCGTTTTCACTGTCCTTCATCCTGCTAGGAGCAGAAGAGGTACATACACTTAATAATATTGCCCTGCACTCCTAATGCAGAAGATGCTCTCAAGATTGTGGTTTCTTCTGCAGCATGGGATGGAGCTCCCACCACCATCATCCACCCAACCCCTCCTGCGGTGCACCCCCCGGGCCTATGGACAGAGATGCTCTGTGCACTACGAGGACAAACTGCTTCATGTGAAGCAAACACTTTGAAAACTGAGTAAAATCAGCCCAACCACTTCCTAGTTAGTTCCGCTCACCACAGATAAAATGCAACATTGCAACTGGAACTGCTTATGGGATTAAAAAGTTGCTCTCTGAACAAAAAAACCACAAAAACCCAACAAACATCCCATTTGGTTTGTTTCACAGAACTTGATAAAAAAGGATGACTGCCGGTATCTTTAGACAATTGGCCTGATTACACTTAAAAGTTCAAAACAGCTTTAGCATAGTATTTCATGGTGCTTTGAACAAAAAGCCACTTGCAATATAAGCAGACACAGAAACCTTTGCCAGGTCCTTCCTTCATTAAACTATTGTTTATGTTTCACACTTCTTACAGGCGCTTTTTTTTTTTTTTTTTAATTTTCATTTCCCCTTTTTTTAATGCAGACAGAACTAAAGATTAAAATGCATTCAGGAAAGAGGTGTTGAAAGCTGGAAATAAACCCAGGGAAACTCTGCAGCAGCAAAGGAAATGAAAAATTTCTAATCACAAGTACTTAAGCGAAGCCCACTGCAGCACATACTGATGGGCTCAGTTGCACAATAACAACTACTAATTTTCTTGTAATTACATCCCATGTGCATTTGTATACTCTAAATCACCTTTACAGAAGAAAGAGGATACACTGGAAAAAAAAATGTAAAAGTTTATCAATTGCATGCTTCCAAAAAGCAATATATGAAATGCAAACCCCACCGGGCAAGGGACTCTCAGACCAAGATTAACTCCATCTCATTTCATATATGCAGTGTTTTCAGCAATATTTTTTGCATTCATTAAATTTTAACACACTATATTTACTTCTAAATAAACACTAACTAGTCATGCTAATGGTTTTAGTTAATGTAGCATTAGATGCCACAAGTTTTAATCTGTTTCATTTCTCAACCTTAATTTAGCACTGGCATTCAGGTTTTTTGCATTTAATAAATACACCGTTTTACTTCATTAGCCAAGTTTGTTCTTTACACAACGTGGAAGCATATCCCCAGGAATCACCTGAAGCCAACGTTAACATCTGTGCAAAAATTTACTCTTCTTTAGAATGTAATTTAGAAATTTTCCTCAGAAAATGTTCCTTTCCCCACTCCTGAATATGCCACTGACTCCCTCCCTTCCCCAACACAGCCCAGCATCATTGGCACGGATTGACTATTGATTCAGTTGGAAGTTGCTTCTCTGGAGAAAACATTTTCATCAGTGTTAGCTTCAGTGCTTGCTCAGTAAAAGGTTTTTGATGTATGCAGTAATACATCTGATGCATAATAAGAAGTTAAAACAAGTTGGAAATTTATGTATCATCAAAAAAAAAATCAAGTATATCACTATTATATGCATAAAGTACCAAAAAAAGATGAAGTCATCAAGCCAAGAAAGCATCTAATGCCTGGCTGGTGCTTACGGAGCCGAAGTCTGTTATTTATTACTGGTTTTCATTGCAACAGCAAAGCTGTAGGTCTAAAAAGACCGATGCAACCGCAGTCATCCCACCCAGCTCCCAGAAATGGCTGGACCAGCTCACAGGGTACACATGATGTTTGTAAGCCTGAGGATCTTTCCCAAAATGGCATGTTTGGAAGAATGGTCTTGCAAAGAGAGATCCAAACTATATTTTAGAGACTTCACTTCAGAACAAGAATGTGAAAAAGAGTCTCATTTTATATCATTAAAACCACCTTTCAGCAGCAAGGGTGACAAGGCTGATGTCCCATCATGCTGCCAGCCAACTACAAGCACAAGGCACAGCCAATAGGGCTCCCCAACTCCCCCCTCCCTAGGTCAACTGAGCACTGCCTGCACAGGCTTCTGGCACAGCGTCAAGATGTCAAGAAGCTTTTTCTATCAAAAATGTCAGCAATAAAAATCACAGAAACTCAAAACATTCTTCCAAACCTCGCTCCAAAAGCACATAAAACCCCATTCATCACCCCTCACTTCACAAGCACCGATGCTGACTGACGCAAAGGCTCCAGCTATATTTAAAAAAGCCTAAAGTTACTTGATTCAGTAGCTGCACGAGCTTTATGCTATTTATCCAGCTGCAGGGCAACTGGGAGAGATTTTTTTTTAAATACCTGACTCTTTTGTAACAGCAGTTGTTAATTGCTTGGTAAAATAACATGACACAGGAGCTGATGAACTCACTGCGCATCTCTGAATTGGCCACCTCACTCGTTATCTAAAGCTTTCTCTCTGATTCTGGCCATCAAACCCATCCATAAAATAAACCGCAGATCTCGACAGATAACTCACTCGATAGTTACCTGTGACACATAAGCAATACAATTCCAGCAAGGGAGAAAGGTTGATAGCAGCCTTTACAGTCCAGCAACTGTATTATTACCAACACATTATTAAACAGCAATTATTGATTTGCCTCTTATGTTCTAGTTGGAGCCTGAAGAAGTTAATAACAGAGCACAGCTGATGGGAAAAGGGGCTGGTTTCTGGTTTGTGTTTTGCTTGGTTTTAAAAAGAATCTTAAATACTTGGTAATTCACAATTCAATGCTTCAAAACCTTTAACTTTCACTACATAGAACAGTGACTTCCCCATAACAAAACAAAACCAAAGATGGGATTTAAAAATTAAATCCCTAGAAGAAAAGTAGCATAAAGCCAAGCAAGTATGATTTCCAATGATTGCGACGTGTGAGTTACAAATGCTCCATCAGCTTTCCCTCTCTATAAAAGCTCATGGGTCCACCTCAAATAAACAGAAGTTAACCAATGAAAAAAACTCCTTCAGATAAATAGGAGATAGGACTTTTATGCATTAACTTTTCTTTCAGGATTTGCAGTCAGGCCCATTACAAGAGCAGCTCTCCAAATAAACCAGAACATCTTCACTGCAGTGTTTGACATCTGGCCAAAACTTTACACTTTCAGAAAGTTTCCCTTATTTTGGAAGGGTACACAACTTGCACAGATCCATAAAGAGCACACATGGACACCGAGGATGATTAACTTACAAGACATATGTACGGTGTCCAAAATACCCAACCCATTTCACAGATGTATAGGTGGAGTCTTTCACTTCTGAAGCTTCTCAACCATATACGCAGGAAAGAAAACTTCTGCAGATGCGATGTTTTTATGCTGGTGAGATTCAACCCCAGGTTGTTCTTACACCACTGGAACTTGCATATGCCCACTGAGGTTTCCTGAATGGTATACATATACATTATGGCTACTTCCTTCTGCAAAATCTCGTTCTCTCTCAGTTGATAAATAACATTCAGACTTTAATTGGAGAAAACTAATGCCTTGGCACAGATGACTAACAAAAAAGTTTAGCAACAAAGAAAGACAAATGACTACTTTTTGCCCCAGTTTCCTTGAGCAGAAGTAAGAAGCAATACATCTCCAAAAGAAAAAAAAACAGGTATTAAGCCACAAGTAATGACAATCTGCTGACCTGTGTGCATGAAATGCAGAGATGTGACATGAACCTTTCAGTCTCCACTGGCTTTGTAAGTCATGGATGGAGAAAGTGTAAGTCCTTTCACCCATTCCACAAAATTCCACCAATTTTTTCAATCGTCAGTTAAAAGCATCATTCAACACCCTTCTTTTAGCATTTTCTGAGACATCATGATCTCTGCAATTCTCTGCATCTTTCATTTAAAATTACTTTCCAAGCAGCAGAAGAAACTGAAATTAACTGAATGAATTTAAATTTATTACCAATTAAGTGTCATTTAATTCACGATTCTTTCAACTTTCTTATGAGAATTGCGAGCTGCAGGAAGGATGCATACCTGACTGATGGAGCTTGATTTACTGCTGCTGGTCCCCCAGGAAATCACATATAACTATAAATAGCTATCAGGAACCTCTTGGCCAAAAAAAAAAAAAAAAAAAATGTTTACAAAAATAGATTTTAAGAACAACATCTGCGTAAGAACTGAGCATGTGTTTCTAAAAAGGTAACAGCGTGCTGGTTTTTAGCAAGATAATTAAACCCCCAAAGTTAGCATCCAGGATGGTTAATCAGAGGCTCCAGCTCACACGCCAGAGTGCGGAACCTAAATGCTTATGGACACAAAAAAAGCCAGAAACAGCTAATAAACCAGATGAAATCCTGATTAACCAGACCTCAGAGGTTATAGGTGTCAAAAATGTTAATTACAGGTAAGTAAAATGCTTTTTCCTGATTTCCTGAGCCAGTCAATGTCTTGGCTTAACCAGGAAACAACACAAGCAGATGTGTACGAACTGCAGCCCTATAAATGGAGACGGTACCCATAACCCAAGAGAAGTCTGCAGCTCAGCTCCTGCGTTTTTCACTTGCTTCCCACAGCACCATTGCCAGCGTTATACCTATATTCCCACTGTGCACTGGGAACGGCCAGCAACCACCAAACACTGTCGATGCTGGAAAACCAGACACACTGGAAAACAAGAACAATTATTTCTCCCACACCAGCTGACAAATACATCGTTAATGATATTTGGCACAACTGTTTATTCCTCTGGCCTGCCTGCTTGCTTGTTTCTGGTGTGAGATATTCAGCAACTTTTATCACTACCACCCTCCTCCACCTTGCACCCAGGTATGCGCCATCCCAGTACTGAGAAACGTCTGATCATCTTGAGTTAAAATTTAACTTTTAGTTTGCATTTTTTAATATCAATTTAATAAATATTAAAAACAACAAAATAGGGGTTTTACTAAACAAATTAATATAAGCAACTTCAGTGATTTGTTCCTGGCCAGCAAAAGAAAATGATATGGTCTTGACCCAAGCTCTTGAGGCGTTACCTATAATAATACATAATACAGGATAATGCCTAAATTAGCTATAACACACGGAATTGGCAAGTACTTGTTGGATTACAGGAAAATACCCAAGTACTTGTCTGAGACGACCAGTAGAAAAGATGCCAGCACCCCACAAGAAAAAAAGAATCCCAGCAGAAAAGGCTTTGCCCAGCTAACTCAGCTGCCAAGCTTCGGCAGTGGCACGCTGGTCTTGTGGCAGAGAGTGGTGTAAGGAGAGCTGGGGAAAAAACTGCTTTTCTTCATTCTTTCTGCATCCTTCTGAGGAATCTTAATTCTGTTTGCAAGGGCTGCGATGACTGAAGAGGGTGGCATATATAAAATAGATTGCTCTCCACGGATTTAAAAGGAAAGCTGTAGGTATGGGTATGAAGAATCTCATCAGGAATTAAGTCTGACAGAGAATTTCAGAAATAACAAGATAGCGTATATGAAATTCTGAAGACTCAAAAAAAGTCTTCAACAAGAAACGGATTTTTCTTCCTTTTCATTTTTTAAAATGTTTTTATTTTTTCAAGCAAAGAATCCTTTCCCCTAGCCCGCCTTTATTCAAGGTACAGGAGAAGAGGTTCCACATGTGCAAATGTTAAGTTTAAAACAAGTTTTCCTAAAATATACTAAAGAATTTTACTACTGCAACTGGTCCCTTACAAAACACAAGAATATAAAAAAAGAGTTTTTCAGCATCTGGAACTGCTCCACTCGGCCCCTGGGGGTTGCTCAGATATTCTTCTGCTACTGACTCCCCACTCAGGTCTAGTATTTCAGAAGAAAAAACAATGAAGTTGGGAAAACTTGCCAATATTCAACTGTAAACCTTGCAATAAGAAGAACAGACTTTTCCTATTATCTAAGCTGTTATTCCTTTAAATTAGATGACTAATTACATGACTATACCTTTAAATTAGATGACTAGGATCAAGAGCACTTTTACTTGTAATGAAAAAAATCTCTTGAAAATGCTTCAAACTTGGGTAACTGAAAATCCCACCTTTAAAACCTGGTATCACACAGCCTTATTGTAAGTTACAAGTAACTTAATAAAAGCATTGATTAATCAAGTTTATGTTCCACATCAAGCAGCAATCAAAGCAGCAGTTTAGCTGCAGAGGACTATTTTACCTGCAATAATTCATGCTCTGGGGACAGAATAAATTCTTGTTTCCTATACTAAAATGGTGCTATATATATGTGTGTGTGTGTGTGTATATATATAATGGTTATATATACTCATATATTTAATTTTATATACGTGTGCACATGTTTTATATATACATATACATGTATATAAGTTCAGTATCTTTTCCTTTTTTCCATGATGCCCATTTTACATGAACAACTGACACGCTAATGTTAACAGGATACTGGTATTTACAAATCAAGAATGACATCCTTCTTTCACATATGTGTGACATGCATGAATTAGCCGGGGTATGTGTAACAGCATTGCCAGGGCAGGCAGCGGTAACTGCGGAAGCCACCCAAGAAGCCAGGTTAATGCAGAAGCAGCTCATTCAGACTGAACTCAGCACCGCCCTTGGAAGGGCTGCAGCATTTAAACTGTTTTACTTATTTACATACTCATCTATGTTATACTTAAGCTCAGTAGGTTTATGGGAGCTGCAAAATACACCCAATAAATATGACGCAGAGATACCCACCGTAACTCTCCTGCGCTGGTGCCAACACCAGTTACCTAGCACCGTGTCTTCTGCTGCTCTGGGGATCCCCAGCTAGCCAAGACACTGCTCTGCACTCAGACTTTCTGCGAGAGACCTTTTTACAAACAGCTCAGGCAAACTTCAGCTACATCAGGGCTTGCTTCACTATACTACGTGGGGTCCCCTTCAGCCACACGTTTTTATTACCCTACAGCTCACGCTTTCACAGCTTCAGGTTTTCGGATGGAATGGCTGGCAGAAAATTCAGACAAAACTGCAAGTAAAAACTGTTAGTTTCCCAATACTGAAGAGAAGCGTACAAAATCCAAAAACTTTGTCAAAAGACATTTTAAGTAAATTCCACACTCCCAACATTCGTAAAGTTGTAGAATAACAAACTGTAAAAAAACCACCTGTAATATGCTGCAAAGGAACATGGTTGAGAAAGTACTTGCAATGTCTCAGAGGATTATTTAAGAGTTTTAATGAAGTATTTAAGAGTCTCTTGCCTATTTGCTTAACAAAGACTACTTTTACTTAATAACGCGTAGAACAAAAAAGTATTTGGAAGTCTCCCTCTTTGAATTCAATGGCAGGAATTGGCATTGTAGAGTCACATTTCTATTACCAGCTGTTTAATTTCAAATCCTTGCATTCATAAAGTATTTACTGCCACAGCACACAAGGCATAAGTGCACATTTCCGAATATAATCCCCCATCTGATCTATAATTCATTTTTTATAAACTCCGTAAGTGCTGTAGTAATGCCATTCAACAACCTTGTTTTCAAATTGAATCAAACTATCAACTATCATCCAGAAATAGTTTTGTGATCTCCACTGCCTTGCCCTCAACAGACCGCTGCGTGAGTTCATCTGAGCTGAGATACAATGTCATGAGCTTAGGAGAAAAATGACTTAACGTGTCTTCCAGGTGCTTTCTCCATACAGAAGCCAGGATGGATGATTTCTTTCCTTGTGCGAACAGCTATATACAAGTCATACGAGATTCCCTAGACAGAAGTCAGGTCAATGAAAAGCCTTATTTGTTTCTCCATATCCATCCCCTTGATGAGTCCATCACCAGCGTCTTTACCAATATCCAGTGGCAAAGCTAACAAACTCTGGTTTCTTTTGCTGAACTGCTCTCCCAAAAGTGCTAACGGGTAACAAAGCAGAGACTAATTGAAATTTATTTTTGCCGAAGCTACTTTAACATCTATACTTTTTTCTGTGAAGAAAACAAAGGAGCCATTGGCAAACAGCTCTTGAGCAGCAGTCAGAGATGGTTAGGAATTCACATGTGTAAGAAGAAAAAATGTTTTTATGTTTTCAATGAATTATCATTTCTTAAAAAGCAACAAGCTGGAAATTAATAGTGTTAAATCAAACAGTGGCAACCAGTCAAAAATGTCTGCCAAGTCAAGGTGGTCTAAATGCCACTACCATGGTGGCAGTGCTTGTCACCCAGCCTGGTGCTCAGGTCCCCGAGGAGGGGACCGGCACCCACGTGCCAAGCAGCTCTCCCCTCACAGACCCAGCCACCAGCACAGCCATGGCATGTCCAGCTGGGATGCTGAAGCTGGCAGCTCATGCCACGTGGCGCTTGCTGAATGCCAACAGCTCGAGTGGTCTCAGAGATGCTCCCTGTGCCCATGGAAGAGCCACTCTTTTGGAGCAACGTGCAAAATTAGAAAATGAATGTTATTCTAAGTACATCCCAAAAATAAATTATTACCTACTCAACTATTAAATAATACGCCAAATAGGTCTCGCTCTTGGGAATGATAATGAGCAAAGGGAAATGTCAAGCGTAGAAGCAACAGGTGACAACTCACGCTGACCATGAGGGCTGGTGGAAAATACACTCAAAGGGATGTTCAAACAGCACATTTCTACAGTTCATCCTTATTCAGCAATTTCAGTCCACACTTAATCATATTGACGCATATGCCTAAGCACTTGTCTTAAAAAATACATTTCCTTGTGTGGTTGCTGTGCTTTTTATTAACACAACTGAAGTATCTTGTATTATGAGTCCAGTTAACAGTATCACAGTGTGCTGTACAGGCTAAGCTTTGCAGTTTAACTCTCCAGCTGGCTTTCCTCCTGAAAATGTCCCCGATCTATACATTGCCTCATCCGCCTTGCAACTACAAGGAATTAATGGCACAAAAATGAAAACCAAGTGCCTGCAACAACTATTTTTGGTTTGCATTTAGCTGCTGCTGGTTCCTGATGCCCACGGAGAGTGACAAGTGTAACTTTAAAATCGTAAGAGAACAAACAGAAAATCTTTTCCTAGCAAGTTATCAAAAAAACACAAACACTACTGTACTTAGTTTTCTTCTGGGTGGGCCCTGCATACAAGCATAGAGAAACTAAAGAAATATCAGTTCTAAAGATACCTAACAGAACCAGAACATCATTTAATGGAAAAGAACTGGGAGAAGAAAAAGAAGAAAAATGCCTCTTGACAGTTCAGAATTTCTTTATAATAATTTGGAATTTTTGCTGTAACATATTTTAAAAAAAAACCAACCAAAAAAAACCCAACCCCAAAAAAACCACCAAACTGCTATATAACCAGGTCTGATGATGCTACTGGCCATATCTTTTGAGTAAGTCATTAGCACACATTCAGCTAATGACTGGCAGTTAGGTCTAAGACCAACAGGCACCACTGGAAGTTACCACCACCCAGAGCTGGAGGGTTTTTTTAAAAAAATCTGTTCTTCCATTCACTGACCAAAGGGTCAACTATTGCCTCAGAAACTCTATTATTAACCCCACTTCAACAGAGAGATTCTGCATCAGTAATAAAAAGCAAAGGTCCTGCCACGGCACAGTTCAGAGCGAGCACTGCAGCAAACGCAGCCCAGACCCCACGTCTCTCTTAAGGTAAGGAGATGTGTTCTCCCACCCTTGTGCATTTTTAGAATATAAAAAATATGAAATACAGTTCCATGATGTGAATATTAACATGCTTATTACTCAACCAGTTTTTTTGGCAGACTTTTAGACAACTCAAATTTGTGCAGACTGCAGACAATATAGCTTTTAAACAAAAAGAAGGCACTAAATATTAAAGTGAGAGATGAATCAACTCCACACGTCACTACCCAAGTCTTGCTCCACCTGCACCAAAACCAAGGAGGTATTACCAAAAAGTACTACACATCCAACTAAAACACCAGGTTTTTAAGTGATTTCCAAATGAAATAACAACAAAAAGCATTAATTGGCTTAGCGTGACCCTCATTTTTCCTTTTGCAGGAAGTTAAAAGTTTTTGTAACTTAAGTCAACTACATTTTTTAAAAAAAAACTCCAAAGGAACTAAGTTACACTGCGCCTCCGTGATTCTCTGTTCTCAGAAGATTTAAAGCCCAGATAGGTAAAATCAAAGTTACTAAGCACATCTGCTTTGTATTAAAACTCTCATCTAATGACAGAGTCGAAACACCTCTACACCTGGAGTGGAGGTGCGGTGCAGGCAGTAAGAGGTGGCTGGCACTCCTTGGCAGCTCTACATCTACATCAGCGGCTGTATTAACCAGCGACCTGTGAAACAACAGACACAACTGGTTATGGATCCATTGCAGTTGATGTTCCACCCTTATTCATTAATTACAGTTACCACAGTCTGTATTTAGTTACCTTTTATGAGCATGAGGCTCAATGAGATGAGTAAGGCTGCTATACAATAACGCTCCATTTATGCGGATTCTATTATTATAAATCATAAAATTAAAAAACAGAGATAGTGCTTATGATTCCCAATTAACGTTTCGTAACAAATAACAGCCATTCCTTTTCAGTCTCAATCCCCATGTAGCTCATTACCAAGACCCTCACAGTCAGGCCCCCAATCCTGCGTGGGTCAATACTAGCACAGCAGTACACCAGCAGCCATTCCCGGTGACCCAAAAGGGATCTGCACCCAGATGAAAGAGCTAATTCAATGACAGCCCATGTGAACGCCAGAGAACATGCCGACAGAAGCAACCAGCTCATCCTCTGCTGAAGTGCTGCTGCCATCGTGGTCCAAGCCCAAACCTCACCCTCCTCCGTGCTGCAACCCAACGAGATCCAGAAAACTCTGGTTCTGTACTTCCCTCAGCCACAAAGCAAATAGGCAGAGATGTAAAAGATGGAGAAGTGTCGGGGAAATCCCTTTTTTTCCTTCACCTGCATCAAGTTGAATCCTTTTAAAAAATGCACTTCCCTGTATTTCACATTTAATGTTTTTAAGGTCTGCCTAAATTCAGATTATTTTTTTTCTTTTTTTGATCAAAAGTTTCACCGTTGCTTGACTTGCTTTGCTCTGTGTCTGCCATGTTACCACTACTATGCACACTCTTACTACTCCAAGTTTAAGGAAATAAAGTCCTTTTTTTTCCTAAAGTGGAAAACCAAAGAACATTTACCATATGATGGTATTGAATGCAGGGAGGAAAAAAAAAAAAAAAAAAAAAAAAAAAGAGGCATTGATTCCATTTTTGGGAAATTAGGCAAGAAGCACAGAGGAAAACAAGTCTTTCCCCAAAAGGCAGCAACTGGGATGTACCCAAGGTCAGGGTTACAAAACCCCAGCAAACGGTGATTGATTTTCCTTCCAGCCGGGAGGGCTGAGCAGAGCGCAGTGCCAGGCACGCCTCCATCCCCGCTGGGTGCTTCTCACCTTCCCAAGCTAAAGCCTCAGGGAACGGCAGAAGGTTTTCAGGTTAGCAATGAATGGTGCTACTGTTTGGGTTTTCATTGGTGGGAAAAGCCTTATTCTTCTTTTTTTTTTTTTTTTTTTTTTTTGGTTTTCAGCTGCAAGTACCACTGGCAACTAAAAAAAAAAAAAATATCTCATGACTTGACATTCTTTAAGACAGCTCTAGTTAAAAGTAAGACACTGCAACCAGTGCTATGATACAGAATATACTTGCTCGTTCAAGCACTGGGCTCAATGGGCACTTTGCAATTCCAAACTGGACTTGCAGATTATTCATAAAAAAAACCCTGTATCTGTAAAGATATTTGTAATTTTATTTTGAATTTTAAAAAAAACCAAAACACCTAGAACTGTTTTCACCCCGCGTTGTAAAGAAAGCATCCACATCTGAACCAAGTTATTTTCCACCCACGTAGCAATTCCACCTATAATAAAAGGTCACGTACTACCCCACTTTACAAACACAAAAGAAACCTCCAGCTGAATGGGGTCTCCACTGAGGGGAACAGATGGGCCAAGCGTATAACATAGCACTGCTGTATTGACTGGTGATGGAACCGAAATCGCATCGCCATGGCAACTCCTTTACTGCCTCCTCCCTCAAGACAACAAGAAATAGCTCATGAGAGGTATTTTAGGAAATCCATAAAAAGAGAAAAATTGTGTTTCTTGCGTTCCAATTATTTAAAACATACCTACAAAAGGCTCTTTCAGGAAAAGAGTGGATGGCATTTGATTCCAGAGTGAAAAATAATCTTTGCCTGTGCCGTAAAGACTTGCAATGAATACCAAGTATAGATCATCCTTCTAAAATGTTAACTGCAAACTTTACGGTGATTCCACTAAAAATACTAACACTGATTTCCTGATGTATCTGCCTGGGTTTTTCATTCTCCTAATTAGATATAGAGAGCTATCTGAAGCAAGGTCTAACAAAAACCTGCCTATTCCTTCTCTGCAAATGATCTGAACTTATCCAGAGGTTACCTGCAACGCTCATGTCATTTATTGTATCACTATTGCATTTAATCAATACAAATGCCCAGGACTGCTTTTACTTTGCAAAAATCCCTTAGAAACAGAAAGGCAATAAGACTGCACCGTAAACAAGACCAAACTCCGCAGCACAAAGGAGGGAACGGAAAGCTGGTGTGTGCCAGCAAACTCCAACTTCTTTAAAGCAGGATATCCCCAAGCTTTTAAAAAATAATAAACACCTCATTCTCAAAATACAGTTCTCTGAAGTGCCTGTTTCCTTCCAATTGAAACTAATTGGGTTTTAATTTTCAGTAGAAGATTCCATCTCTAATTTCAAACTTGTTTACAGCGATATATGTCATACAGACATCAAAACTGCGATAGACATTATTTACAAAAGGATAGATGATCTCTGAATGCAAACTGCTTATAAAATAATCCTAGTGAAATTCTTGCAGAAAGCTTAAGAAACTAATAAACATATTTGATTTTTATAGCATTACCTTCAAAACACCAGGAACATAACCCAAAGCAGTTCCAGCTGTTTCATGTATACTTGAATAATTTTGGAAACTTTCATTTCTGACGCACCCCTGAAGGGCCCCACTTACATTGTAAATGTTTTTGTTTTGGTTGGCAGAAGCCCCTGTACAATCTCTGATTTAATATCAGCTTTAAAGCAATAACAAAAATAATAATCTCACTTGCATGCCAAACCACCCATACTGCTACGGACCCCAGGGGAGGGACCGGCTGTGGGAATCCAGCTCATCAGTCCCCATCGTGTTTTCTTAACTCTCTGCAAATTTGAAGATGCCGTAACAGAGCTTTCCTCGCCCCGATCCCTGGGCAGCTGAATTCAGTCGCTTTCCATAATTAAGCAGTCCCAGCCCTAGCACAGCAGGCGGCATTCAGCTGTTGCAATTCAGGGTAAGAACAGCCAAAGTACACATGATTTCTGAAGATTAAGGATTTTCAGGGAATGGTCTCAAAGCTTCCCGAAGTTAGGTGCAGCAGGCAACAGAAACACAACGCATGTTGCCTGGCCACTCATTTTTCTCTTGTCATATTCTGAAACTTTTACCCACCACATGTAGGACGTATGTGACTTCTCCTGGTTTCTGCTTGTGTCTTTTTTCTTAAGGCATTATTGCTTTCTCCTTCAAAAAAAAGTCAGAAAATGGCAAAAGATCTCCCCGCAGCCCTCCTCTCCCGCTTGCCACTGCACAGCTCACCCTCACTCACCTTTTCTGTTTCCATTTTACAACACACACTCCATGTTAAAGCATTTCCACTCCTTTCCATGCAGAACGCCCTGGATGATGCTCCTGTAACTGACAGCTCCTGCCCAGGGAGCTGTGGATGCTGGGACCTTTGCTTTCTGCTGCTCAGAGACACCTGGCTCCACCCCCAAACTCTTGCACGCTCATCCCATTGCTCTCTCAGCTGTGTTAGTCATCCTCTGCACACCCACTGATAAACTGAGGGTTTATTCGTGGGGTTAAAAACAACCACTTTATATCTAGCTTGAACTTGTCTAGCTTATGATACCTTGAACTTTTATTTTTTCCTCTTGGAGAATCAAAGTACCTCTCTTCTGCCTCAGATAACAGGTTTCCCAAGCCTTGAAATTATTCCTCAGCATCTTCCCCAAAACTTTTCCCACCTGATGGAAGGACCCACCTGCCTCAGCCCTGCTCAGTCCCACTGCAGAAGCAATTCCCTGTGCCTGAACAGAAGCAATACCTACCTCACTTTGGCCAGAGCTCTGTAAAGCAAGCTGTGGAAACTCACGCTCATCTGCCAACTCATCCTAATTCGGAGTCATTGCTTATTGAGATAACCCACCGCTGTATGACATGTACCTTTTACTTCTGCGCATCAGACTTCATCTTTCAAGGTATTAAATCATAAATTAACCCCATTAAACCAGGTGATCCAGAGCCATCCGTGCCTATGACGACTCCTCTTCAGTAACTGCCATCATTGTCTCAACTACAAACATAATCAAAGATGTTTTTACAGGTTTTTTCCGTACCATGGACAAAAATGGCTATAAGGATTAAGACAAAAAATTATTCTCTACGGGACTCCAGCACAAACTCCCCATTTTTAATCCACTTAATCTTTACCATGTTCATTTTGTATCATTCTAGTTTCCTAATTAAAATGTTGCATGGCATCAAGTCAAATGTCATAGAGAAACCTACATTGTTAAATCAACACTATCATCCTCATTAAAAATAATCCTACAAAAAGACCCTGCAGTTTGATAATTTATACACTACAAATCTGTGTAGACTACTGTTAAATTTATTTTTAGTTTCAACCTGCACCATTATTTTTTTAACATGTGGCAAGCAAACAAGTAGTAGAGGCAAAAAAAAAAGTTGTAATCAGCAGAAAGTAATTCACACAACAGAGAAAAATTACTCAAAAGCTTTTGAAGCTAAATCTGAGAGTTAAACTGTGCACCACTGAAAACAGGTGTCAGAGTTGCAGCTGTAACATCATTTTAAGGCCATCTACCACAACCAGTGACTTCCTTGATGCACCATTCATGCTCCTGCAGCTAAACCAGTTGTTCCAAATAGAAGGAAGACTCCGCATCTTCAAGAAATATCTTTTGGCCTCTTTATTACCCAGATACCACCTCACTAATTAAAAAACAAAAACAAAACCAAAAAAACAGCAAGGGAGTTTGGACTTAGTGGAGGAAGAGAAAGGCACAATTATATTCACACAGCTTCAGTGACATAAAGATATCAGTACATTAGAAAACTTGTCATTATATCATACTGTGTAAATAGAAAACATAATTAATAAGGACAGGCACATTAATTTTGGTTCCTTTCAAAACCTGAAGGCACAGGGAGGAGAAGGGGGAATGACAATATTTGGCAATAGGAAGAAAAACAGTTGCGAATGAGACATTTTTCAACCCCCTTAACCAGCTCTAGTAACAACTGAGAATAAAAATAAACTTATAAACACTTCTGTGTCCTTTAGAGTGCTCAATTTAAACAGCATATTTAATCTAAGTCATATGTAACATTGTAACAGTGCTCTTTTTGCCCTCAATATGAATTAAGAATATTAAATATGTATGTGAAATGGTAGCCCATGCTGGAATGTCTCCAGAATGAAATTCTTGATACGAGGTTTTTTCCTCTCTTTTTCTTTTTTTTTTTTTTCCCATTTCTTTTTTTTTACTGCAAGCTGCAAAGATATTGAAAACTAGGTCAAGCTCACAAAACCCAACAAAAGTAAAGGATCTGCAATTTCTTGGATTAGTTTTTTTTTTTCAAGTATCTTCCTTTAAAATTTACCATTAAAAGATTTTCCATATCCTTCATGAAAAGGACAGACACAGATATGGATTCCTCTACCTCCCTGGAAACAAGCATACACAAAATTAAGATAACTACTAAAACACAGCATTCTTCCTATCCTTGGTAGGCATTACTGCTCTGAAATTACATCTACTATCAAGTCAAGTCATTCAAACTCTAGGCCCTCCAAAGACTAACCCACTGTGCAAATGATACAGAATTTTGAAGAAATTAAGAGACCAAGTATCCAGTTTTTAGGAATAAATGTGTTTAAAAATAAATGTGAGTCTCTGGTCTGACACGCGTATGACTAAAGGGACATACACAGCAACCTTAAATTGCCAGCAACTGCCTCTATTTGCATTTTATCACTTCCTAAATTCTAATAGATGCCAAAGTCAACTTCTAATTATTTTTTTCGGTCTTCCCCTCTGCTTTCTGTCCCACATGCCCCTGATGCTCCAAGAGACCCTACCCATTTTCCGCACCCAAGAGGCAAATCATCCAGCCACACACTGTTGTACAGATGATGGGACACATCTTCTGCCAGCAAGATTGAGGCACAAACCCTCCCTAGCCACTCTTCCCTCCGCCCAGCTTCATACACTGGGTAGACAATGCAGTGCTTCCCAACCATGCCATGGACCTCCCCCCTTATTAAAAGACACGTTTTTCATCTTTCTGCATAGTGTTCATCATCATTCTTGCAAAAACCTGCTTGCCATCAGATTGGCATCAGTGGCTCGCATATTCCCTGCATTACAACCTTCAGTGGAAAAGTGATTTAGCTACCTAAAAATGCATTTAACAAGTATAAATTCAAATTTCAAATTTCATCTCTCTGAAAAAATGCTACACCCAGGTAAAAAAAAAAACCAAAATCATACCGGCTGGGTTGCTGCAACGCTTGAAAAACACCAACTGCTAGAGCTGTGGAAGTGAAGAGGTGGAACGCTCGAGAGAGGGACTGACAGCACCAAGAAGATGCAAAACCTGACAAGGAGCATACCTGTAATCCCCCAAAAACTAACTCCAGCCTCTGCAGTAGATATTGTAAGGATCTCATACAACGAGGGCATGCAGCTAAGGAAATACAGTATCAGATTTATGGAGCCTGAGCAGAGCAACCTCTGTGGTGGACCTAGTTTTCAGTCAATTCTATGATAAATGAACAAAAGATGACCACTGGTTATGTTGGTAATGGGGCAAAGTAAGTATTAGTAGTGATTAATAAATAAATAAATACTGGTCTACTAAACATTCCTGAACACCCAGGAATGGCATTAGATCCACACACCACCAGTGACAACCAGAGGAACAGCAACTGCCAAAGGATTAAGAAAAAAAAAAAACTTTGCATAGAATCTTCTAATGACTTCAGTTGAAAAGAGCACAGGAGATCATCTGGTCCAACCCAATCATCTTCTCAAAACAGGGCTCTAAAATGCAATTAGCTTACCGCTCTTTACTGACGATTTGTGGTCAAGAAGCCCAGGCAATGCCATGAAGCTATAGTACCACTGGTGACAGACAGACGCTGCAACACAAATCACTAGAAGACCAAATCTAAGTTGTGGTCAAGGTTTATTAACAGCTAGTGATCAAAACAGCCAAGAGATGTAAAGCCATTTACAATGCTTAAATAAATCAGCATGGATTAGTGCCTCATTAGCACAGTAGGTTTTATCAACAGGATGAACCTTCCCTGAGGCACCTGCGAAGTGCTGGGGTTAGGCAGGATGAAGATAGTACGAAATTGCTGACAGACCATCAAGTGATCTAATTGGATCAAGACAAAAACAGATTTGTAAAAAGACCTAATAAATGAAATTAGGACCTGGGCAAAAAATGCTGGATTCCTCTATAGGGCTTGACATCCTCCCCCCCAAAAAAATAAACTAGTACTGTAACAAAGCTAACCGAAGAAAACGTGTATTGACTTAATGGTAGTTGTCTTGAGCTGTGTATTTCTGGTGTTAAAAAAGGTGGAATGGTACCATGGAGAGCCTGTATCCATTCTTTTCTCTTACCTGGTCTACTAAGAGTTAAAATGAAAATCAAAATTCATTTTTCCTAAGGGAGCAGGGGATCAGCAATGCCAAAGCTGCTGGATGAGTGCAAAGGGTTAGCACTGGACCAGGTGGGAAGGAAGTCAACTGGAGTTTCCAAATTTAAACAGTAACTTCGGAAGAGTGGATCGACATCCAATAAAGTGCTCAATAAACTGGGTTCAAAGGCTCCTGTGAGATTGTTTCCACCATGAACAGGTGGGAATTTGGTGCATCGGTCTGCTCCTGCAGCCTGATGGACCAGCAGCAGGAGACTCCTACCACCACCAGCCAAAAAGCCTTTCATATTAGGACAACCTTCTGTCAGACCCTTTTGTGACAATGACAGATAATCACGCTAAATTATGAATAAAAGAGGCAATGACTTCTTTCTGGAAAAGCACCAAAACTGAGGGGAAAAGGCTCATGAAAATATTTCTAATACATCTCTGAAAAATTATTTGTCTACAGCTTATCAGTGAACACTTCTTGCATTTGTTATCCTGACCTAATTTATATATATATATGTAAAACCAATTGATATAATATAAATTTACGTAAAGCCAATATTTAATTAGAAAGACACAGAGCCAAATTAAAAGGGAACAACATGTAAGATTTAAAACACAGCTGCTATTCCCTTGCCTCTTGTAGGGGTTTTCATGACTCATGAGGGAAGTATAAAGAATTCCCCATCGTTTATTCACCAAAATATATTGCTGATAAACTGCAGCAACTTTCCAAAGCATTTTCACAACTCCTCCAGTCACTAGGAGCTTTAACTAATATCCCCTCTCACTGCGTCCCGGTTTGCTTGAAAAAAATTACATTGCAGTTACGCAACGCTTCTTTAAGCCATGGAAACCCAGGCAAAATTTTGTTTATTGCTCTCTGAATCCCCATATAACATGACGACGTTCAGATACTTCCTCACAACCAGCCCCACAATTGACAAGCCCCCTCCACTTTAGAAATATATAGGGCAAGGTATTTATTGCAACGCATCCAAAGTTTCTCGACTGTTGAGCCAGTATCTGCTTCCCATAGTCCTGCTGAACATTTACGTAAGACGGCTGCTTTTAATCTTTATATATTTGCTTTAGACATGCCCTGACAACCACCTAGAAAAGTGGCATTTTCCTGATAAAATGAATCATTTGCCTTCTACCACCAAGTTGCAGATCTTTGTTACCAAAATAGAAAGGCTAGAACATGCCCTAGGAAGTCTCTTTCTCTGCTTTGAAATCATAGTGAGCAGATATACTCTATTTGAAAATCCTGTGATTAAAAAAAAAAAAAATTATATATAAAAAAAGTGACAGGGTTTCCAGAAGCATGGGCTTATAATGGGAACAACATATTGTGACGAGTGGATTGCAAGTCAAGGAAAAATACAGCATGGAATTGTACAATTCCTTTCTAAGTCAAAGTTCTGACACCATGTTCTGCTGAGAAAACATTTTTGTCCCTCAGATTTAATGATAAATTTCAAGTGACTTTTCTTGGTTGGAGGAATGGAACAGAAACAAAACCAAAACACTGTCCTGACGTGTTAGCATTAAACATCTCCTTATCTCCTTTAAGAAATAAACTTCATCTCTCTTATTGTTACATAAAGTTCTATTTTCAGCTTGAATGGGGCGTTGGGGGTGTGTGCAAAAAAGAAAATAACCACAATCATTCTCAAACAACGAATCCATTAGAGGTCTGAAAACAAAGAGAAAAATTATTTTTAAGGAAGAACAGGCTTCGATTTCCAGCCCTATATTCCAGTTTCTACCTTTTTTTTTTTTTTTTTTTAATAAAAAAATCTATCTAACTATCTCAAAGTTTCTATCTTTATTTGGTAGTCAAGGCTAAATGGTCTCACCCTCCTCAAACTCCTCATTAACCACTTCTGTTTTTTTCAGCCTTGACCTTCCCAAGGCTATCCCTTCCTACTTCTATTTTATTTCCGACAACCCTCCCTTCCCAGAAATGAGTCCTCCTCTTCTAACATCAACTGAGGCTCAGAAGTTATGTCCTGCTTTTCCCTCTATCCATTCTGATCTGAGCAAACTCCATCATCTTCATGCTGACAGCTCAAACTCTGTGTTTCTCCAAGATGAAACTAATTTTAAATTTTGCGGAGGTACAGAATGTGCATTCAATAAGATCACAGTAGAACTATCACTTCACTCTCTATCCTCCCCTGAGACTTCAGCAGCCTCCAATTACTCCGCTCAGCAGATAATGCCATCAGGCCATTGCTTCACAGCAAAGCATCATCAGAAATTTGTCCCCCAGTCTTCCTGGGCCTTTTTGGCTAGATGTAAGTTGTGCTACTGCTACTTTGCAAATTTAAAAACTGATGAGGAACAAAATTCTTTCTTATGACCTTGAAGTCACGTACTACACGTTTTCCCAGTGGCCTCTATGAGAACCACGTTCCCCCATCAAGCCTCTGCCAAACACTGCTACTTGGCTATTTTCTTCCCTTTCTGTTTTCATCATCTCTCTTTAAGCCCTTCCATTTCACTAGTTTTAGTGACTCAGGCACAACTCAAGATTTTTTTTCCCCATTGCACGCAAAATATGTAATTGGAGTTACTCACCTACATTTTCTGCCTACTAAGGATCCACAAGGAACCATTTACTGGCTTGCTGTATTTGCCCTCAAGCTTTTTGGTTTTTATAGACAGCATTATGTCTAAATATGTAATCTTTTTTCCTCTTAACAAAAAAACCCATGCCAATGTCTCTTCATTATAATACCACCAATCATTGTTATTAGTCTACGGCATATATGTCCATCAAGTGACAAATGCACTTCTGGGTCTTCTGCTGAAAAACCATTTGCTTTAGCATCGTTTCCTACTCCTAGCCTATTTCATCTGCAAGTTGAAATACAGAGTGACCTCTCCATATGGCACTTTCAACATATGGAAAAAAATACAGATGCACAAATGTTTTGTATAAACCAGAGAGAAACTGAAAAGCATCCTTCAGCTCCAATTTATCTCCTTTGTACTGATACCACAATTTAGAAAAATTAAAATGTTCTGAAGTTTGTCTTTGATAACTAACGTTTCTAAAGCACTTTTCAGATGTTATTTTTGAAAGAATGGACTATATAGGTCTTCAGTAGTAAGCAAGAAGGTCTTTTGTGAAGGAAAATGCCAGTTACTGATGCCTATCAGACAATCAAATGTGCCCCTGTGCGGGCATGTACACTTGTTGTCCGAACAGACCTGCCGATGACTGAGCCACTGCTTTCAAAGAAATTAATTTTTGCCTTCAAAATCCTTCAGAAAGTTGGGAGGCTTTTTTAACAGTAATCCCAAAATATTCCAAAACACATCAATAAAGATATTTTGGTTAAACAGTTTGAGATATCATCACATGAGTACAGCCACAGAGTGAATTGTCTTTTTTATTTTCCATGAAAAGGACAAAGGTTCAATCCCATAACATTAGACCCATATGGAGAAGTGGCAGGATGAAGTTTACTAATATGTCCTAAAATGTGAAAACCAGACTTGATCTAAAAAAAAAAAAAAAATCCCAGCCCCTCAGACTCTTCTACCTGATCCTCTGCATTCAACAGCTTAAAGCAAGAGATGCAAGTAGCCAGCTACTCTGCACTGTTAGTACCCACAGGCAGAGTTACAGATCTAAAAGCATGAATTTACTGTTTTCCTGGAGGCAACCAAAACATCATGTTCCCAAGGTGTCGCCCTCCCGCTCTGCATCAGGGAATGGCCATCTCATACACTGCCTTTCCTCCACAAGCACAACGTCCACACCAACAATCCACTTCCAGCAAGGGATGCAGTTCGGTGGTCTCCGAACAGCCAGCCCCGAAAGGTCCCAGCTGCACGAAGTAAATCTTTATGAGCCTCTGCTGCAGTAACCAGGACATGCTGCTCTCACCGACCAAATTCTCAAGGTGGCCAAGTTGGATGTGTCATGGGGATGTAAAAAGCTCCTGCTCAGGCATTTCCTTTTCAACAAGATAAATGCTTTTCTTGCGGTATGTTCTCCAGCTGAAAAAAAAAACCAAAAAGGCACTGGTGGTACCACAAGCAGGTGATGTCGGGGGCATAGGATCCAAGCACAGAGGCTGTTGGGATATTAATCCAATAGGCTCGACCTGATTAAGAGAAGACAGCATGCCAGAACTCAAAGAACGGTGGGGACTTCAGCAGCGTTCGAAAACATGGCACTATTCCCTCACCATGATGCAGTACAGCTGTTCCACAGTAACCTTGCTCCATCAGGAAAAGAAGAGCAAAAGCAAGTAAAATTTAAGCTTCACAGAAAGCCGATTCAAACAATGCAAGTAGTGTGTCCTTCCATCGTCTATGACAGCAATGTCACTATATGGTTTATAGCTCACTTTTTTGGAAGAAGTTCTTCTGCAGTGGCATCCTCAAGCTGTAACTTGCCGCATGTGTTACCTCTCTCTCCTTATCTTCAGATGTTAAAATTGAGTTAATCTCTCAGCAGACATGCACAGATCGCTGTCCTTGTGACATGTGCACTACATCCCACACAAGCCTCACTGATGCTACGTGACAAGCAACCGGAGGAAACAAAGCACTGCAGAATAATAAAAAGTGGAGGCACATGTGGGCCAGAAGAAATACGCCTTACTAAAAACTCAGAATCACTGCCATAAAATACTATGTCCCATTTTCTAATGTCCCTCGTCAGGGTACCTGAGTAGTTGTTTCGCCATGGTTTGGTTCAAAGGGTTGATCCACCCTTTCCCCAACTGCTCCCACAAATACATACTGTCCCATACTAAATTCGGTAAGTCTCGATGTGCCACACTTCACCATCTGCTCTATTTCCACTTTAATCCAGCTCCCACCTGGCTGGCACAGCCCAACGTCTTGTGGCAGAAGGTGGGCACGGCAACCTGGGGCTCAGCTGGGAGCTTCCCGTTGAGAAACTGCCAACAGTTCCTTGAATCCACCCTTCTTACTATGCTCTCCCATACCCACAGCAACTGTGCAACCGCTATCAATTATGCCCTTTCACCTGACCCACTTATCTTAAAATAGCAGTATCTGGGACGGGCTAAAAGCAGGGGAAAAAAGAGGAGGGAAGCTGCATGTTTTGCTTCCTGGATAACTCCTCTTAGGAAAGCCAACTCTGTTCTGATTTTCTCCACTATTTTTTCTCTTTCTTTCCTTTCTTCTTCAACTTCTCTTCTGTATCTTCCTTTTGTTTCTCTCTGCAAGAAGAGGAATTAGGTTAGGAAAAAGGAACGATGGAGAATGCTGATCTAAATTGCTTCACATCTTCAAAAATGTGGAGAGAAAATGATGGGGCGTGGGAAGGGAATGGAGCCCTGTGGGTTTTCTTTTCCAAAGATGACTTTCTTTTTCCTTCTGGCTCGTGACTGAAGGAGATATGAGAGAATAAGAACTGCTGGAGATTTTGGCAAATATTGAGAAAGGAGAAACATGCAACTACAATTATTTGAAAAATAAGAAGAAAATAGGGGAAAAAAAAACCCAAAAACCCCACAAATATAGACTATGGTCTCTTTCCAGAGGAAAAAGGCTTTATTCAGTCTCAATCAAATGTGTTTATTTTTCATAGTAATTCAAGTGTGATATAAAATTCACCAGTACGTATGTCAAATACAGTAGTGCATAGCAGTTTAGATGCATCAGAAAACATTCTTTCATTGTAAGAGGAAATACACATCGTTCTGTTCCCTGAAGGATGACAAGGAACCAGAAAAATGACCTTAATATAGTGAGTAACAATGTTAAAATGTTCTTGTCTACAGATTCTGAGGAACCATGATGCACTTCTTGTTTACACTGATTTTTGGAAGGGCAATATTACAGATTAAAACTGACCCTGGCATTCTGCTGCTGGAACAAGGTTAACTTCTAGTTCAGAAGAAAGGACCCTCATAATAAAAACAGGCTACACAAACACACCTGGGATCTGAAACACAGGTTTTGTTCCCACAGCACATGAGCCATTTTCCAGGTGCCCAAGCAGAAGGCACCACGCTAGAGCTGCCAACAGAGATGCTCATTTCTCTCTAAAACAGCTAGCAAGTCTTTCCTTGTCACCCTTGCAAAAAGCAACATGGGAATGAGAGCTGTTAACCTACTGACACTGAACCAAGTACAGAAAGTGGGTATTTATTTAAACATAAGCTGTTCTTGGGGCATCGTTTTGTGATTTTTGCCTTCTTATGCATGACCTTCAGGAAGGGACATGTTCAAAACCTCAGTCACTGTTTGTTTGCAGAGGTAATACCATTCATGCAATAAACCTAGCACAAGCACCTGATGCTTTGCCCTCACCAACCAAATGCATCAGTGAAAGCATTTTCTATTTGGTTTTAACTCATTTAAATTAGAGATACCTTTCACTGAGATAAAAGTTTTCCAGAGGAACAAGGTTTGCACTTACTGACATTTTCGGGAAGACACAAGCAATGATACAAGATAACTACCATTTCTGCCTCCTGACAGGCTTGTTGGAGTATTTTAAAACAGCTTTCTAAAATAAACCAACTTTTTTTCCTGCACAGATTTGCCATCAGGGAACCAAATTCTGTCCTTATAAGGTTACAACAAAACAAAGGTCCTGAAAAGAAGTACAAAACTGAATCCATTTTTTAACTCAAGGAACAGGGATACTAAGATGCAATGAAGTGTAAGATCAGTTTCTTCAGAATTAGCAATAGTCAGATGATTAATAAAATAATCTTCCCAATGATCACGCTCTTGTCCTCCACCCCAAATCAGTCCTTTCCATCTAGTAAGATCTTAAGCTATCAGAGCTACAAAGCTAAAGCAGAGATTTTATAGCTACAGGCAGTAATCTGGCTTTATAGCTACAGGCAGTAATCTGGCTTTATGCACCGAAATATTTTTATACACACAGACATGGTTACTTTTACCATTAAAGAATTCAAACTTCTATGCCAAGGCAGAAATTACTTAAACAACTTGGGCTACAAGCACCGATATCAGATCTGTATTAAAACCACAATATACACAAAAAGAACGGAAAAAACCTTTGTGTTAAACATTGGAGAAAGATCTTAAGAACAATGGACTCTAGAACATTTCACAAGAATCTAAAATAATGTCTGTGCTAAGCTAACACTGAAATCTAACTATTGGAAAAGAAATCATTAGGATTAATGTTCTAGTTCTCTTCAAAGCAGGACAAAACGCAGGGGGAAAATTTTGAAAAGCCAAGGTTTTCTTTTCAATTTTATGAAATTTTGCTGTGGAACTTATTCTATTCTTTGGAGCAAATTTCTCCGAAGCTGAGCTGAACTTCACCCAAGGTGAACTGCAACACCAAACCTAAGCCATTTCCTTCAGTTTCTTTTTATAAAAAGAAAATCTTACCAAAATACAAAGAAACAAAGGATGCTGCTATGGCGGCTCATATAAGCATGTTACGTTTCTGATGTCTGCAGTATTCAAAGTCTGTGTAAGTAAACTTTAAAGGATATTGAGAGAAGAAGTTATTTTCATCCTCTTTTTCATTATCCGACACTCCAAGTTGAATCGTATAAAAGATTTAACTGTACTACATACAAAAGCAGCGGCACACCAGTGAGCACTTCATTAATTAAAAGCCAGAAAAGGAAGTTTGCTAAACGAAGCAAATGTTCTTATCACTCCTATCTATATTCATTAAAACTGACAGGAAACCAAATATCACCATCTGTCTACTTGCAATAAAGACACTAAAAACAGCTCCAGGGTAGAAGAATAATATAAAGTATAAAACTGTTTTTCAAGTTTCAGTTTTAAATGGACAGGAGAGAAACTGATGTCAGATGGGGGAGAATAAAGGATGACAAGGAGCTGGTACGTGAGCCTGGAAAAAAATGACATGTTTTAGAATATGAACTGAAGCCTCTTTGAAATCTCACGAAACAAACGACAAACCCAAGTTTGCTCCCTATTTCTTATTCAGATCAATGGGTCTGCAAAAAGCCAAGTATTGCAGTGGCAGCTCGTTTGCCTAGTTTGAAATAACTGCTACCCACAACATTCGGAAAATTATATTACACTACATAAACCACAAAGTTTTAATGCTCAAGCAAGTCCCAGGAAATGCTTCTCTAGCTTTATTATGTACCAATGCATTGTCTTTATATTTACAAGAGATAATTTTTTAATGATTCTTCTATTTGGATTTTGCTTGCAAGTCAGTGACTCAGTATAAAAGTTGGGTAAGATCTGATGAAAGAAAAAGGATCACAGAGGTACTAAGTTAGCTCTGAAAAAAATACCAGGGCTCACACCAGCGGTTGCAGAGGTCAACCGAAGGTCACTGATTTAAGGTACTTTCCAGCAGCTGTACAATTCCTACCTTCTAGTAATCGCCCTTTTTTGTACTGCAAGAGAGAAGAAAGAAAAAACAAATAGAAGGTAATAAGATATTTAATGACAGAAATGAAAATAAACTACTGCTTGCATTTTCAACAGCACAGCTCCATGTTGTTAATTCTGCACCATACCCCAGCTGCATTTTGCATAGCAATGAAAAGCACTTCCAGTTCCTCTCAATGCTGCAAAAAATATTAGCTCTATAGTCACAGTTTTTAAGACTAAATAAGGTTAAAGTAATTTAAGGCTGAGATAAACAGAAAAAGAAAATTCATTGTTAAAACTGCCACCCGACTCCCAGCCCCCTGTCGTGCCTAGGTACCGGAGCACATATGGTGCTGAGCAGATTTCTGCAATACCTACAGAAAGCGTAAATGGGGTTAGGGGAGGAGGACTTAAAAGACTAAATCGAAGGCTTATTGATTTTTATTATTATGTTCCTCCAGAATGGTAATTTTGGGTTTGGTTGGGTTTTGGGTTTTTTTTATTTTCTGTCCTAAGAAAATAATTCATACTTCTAAAAAGGCTCTCATTAATATTCTATGAGAAAGCTTTTTTAGACTTGAAACAATTACAACACAGCAATTATTATTTTTCTGTTAATACTTCACAGTACAAACAGACCCATTAACAACTCAGCACAAGTATGAGAAGCGTTCATGAAACAGAAGTGTAGGACGGACTATTTCTGTTTGCTGAAAAAAACCCAACAAAATTAGAGAAGTTAAAAGTCTGAGTATAAAAAAGTTACTGATGTAAAAAGATGCCATCAGACTCCTCTTCGATGCTGAGGAAACTTCTTTTGAAAGTTGTGTCAGTCTATGAAGACATAGGAAAAGTAAAATTTTTTAAGTGAAGGTTGAAATTCAAGGGTAAATTCTCTTTTGTGTTAAATATATAACGGAGAGGCACAGCACATCCATTATCTGTCCATGCCACTGAAATCACTGGGGTGTTTAGAAAGGACTTTGGAAAGCTGGTAGGCAAATGTGGAGGTATCTATCAGAAGAGAAAATGCAAATCCGTCCATAAAAAGATTCCTCTGTGTGGTTTAAAAAGTCATCTAGACTGCAGCTGGAGAATGCTTGTTTATTCTAAGGTGGCTGCAGGAAATCTATAAACAACAAGAAGAAACACTGTTGCAATGGGGCAGAAAAAGGCAAAACATTGGCATGTTAGTTTTATAAACATTTTAATAAAAAGCTACATAGTAAATAATCTGGGATGTGCTTGTTATTTTGAAAAAAATTGTATTTTATATATATTTACACCTTATTAGAGCTCCTATCTTCCTACTGAGAGTAGAAACTGTGTAAGTTGCATTTTATGTTATTTACCAATACAAAAGTGTATAAAGACTCAGGTTCTTCAGGAGGATGGATGATCCGCGGAAAAGGTACACTTCTCCGGCAGAAAGAGCCAGCACAATTCACTCCTTTACTCCAGCCCACAGCTGCCACTGTAACAGGGTGTAAATCAAAGCACCTTCCACAGCACATACTTGAAAAAACCTGCCCCAGACTCCAGGGATCCCTTGGGATTGAGAATGCCAGGCTGGGAAAAGCCTTCTGGGGAACAGAGAAAGGATCCATTTCCTATAATCCTCTTAAAAAGGTAAATGAAGCTCAATCCTGAAATGCATGGTGTTTCTTAGTTCTTCCCACTCCTACACTGTGAGGCTGTTTCTGAATTGTTTTCCTTTGATTACAGGAAACTTTGCTCAAATATTACCTATACGCAATACTATCAATACTGTTAATTTGTGTTTATTTATATACACATATATCAAAATACCAATTTATTAATGACCACTGTATATGTTTTTTATTTTGTACCTACCCTGTCTATGAGTTAAAAAATTTCCTTTGCCTGGTCTTTACCTACAGATGAAGCTATCCTTTCTATAAGATCACCACAAAACAGCCCCTTTTTTTCCAGTTGTACCAAACCCCTTGCTCATAGGATTCCATAAACTGTTTTTAAATTCCAGATGGTTTTTGCCCTTCTGTACTCAAATGCATCATCTTCTCTTCATCCTGATACACACAATAAAACTCCAATTTGTCAAGTTTGATACTAGCTTGCAATATGACTTATTTTGGTGAGCAGATCGCTGTGACACCTCCTTATCCGCTGTACCACCTACCTCCTCATCAGTATTATCCTTAAATTCACTGTAGACAGTCAATAGCAGTTTTCCGTACACCTTTGTAAAAGCTCTTTTTTTCAGAAAAATCTACTTTTAAGAAGTGAATGCTAAAGCAACAATATCCTAGTCACAACGCCTTCATGTCTGTTATTTAAAGTACAGCACCATTACATCTGTATGCCTGTAATGTAAGGCTCATCATGCTTTTGCTCAATAGCAGTAAAAAAACTGACCCAAGAACAAGTCCACCCTAGGTGTGTACCTTTTAATCCACACAAACACAAAATAATTTATTACTATTTACATTGTTGTAAGTATTTTTGAGTTGCTGTTTAGATGGGCTTAGTAGCAATGGCTGCAGCAAGCTGGAACAGGTTTGCCATAAAGCAGAACCCAGGGCAGCGCTAAAAATAAAATCTGGGTGCCTTGAAGCCTGGGAGAAGTACAGCAATGCTAAGAGGGATTCAGTGCAAACCTACAGAAGATATTTCCTACACCAACAACACTTCTTAATTCATTAATTTGAATGGAGATATATTTACAGGCAGAGAATAATCTAGAGCTTCTGCAGGTTTCTGTGATGCTCCCATCACCGCCGTTCCCCTTTCCCATGTGTTTCTTCTCTCACACTTCATTCTCCTGCCCTCTACCTTCTTGCCTTGAACCAGGCCCAGATCAACTATTTCTCCACGTCCTGGTTATGCCCCATTCTTCCCCATGTCCAAATGATGTGACACATGTGATGGCTAAAAACCCATCAGAACAAGGTCTCAGCAAGCTCAGTGTGGGAGGCCCTCACTTTTTGGGTAACAAAGCAACCTTTTTCTGCCATTTCTTTATACTGTGCAGTAATTACAGCCTCCTTTTCTCTTTTTCCCAGACCATCCCATTACTTCCCTCTATTTCATGTATTATCCATCAGGGTTTTCTTCCTCTTTTATCCTCCTATCGCTATCGTGATCTTTAAGAAAAAGCCGAGGCTGTTAAGCACCGCACATCTGTCATTTCAGCATGATGATTAGGTAGTAGATTCTGAAAATCCTGATACCACCCTAAAACTGGTAAACTAAGGAATCTCACCTTCGATTTTATCACTTTATCACTGTTCCTGTATCCTTCCCTAGATACCTGCTGCTGATCACCATCGGAGACAGGATATTGAATTAGACAAGCTTGATCTGAATCAATACAGCTGTTCTTACAGATTTACTGCTACTAGAAGCATTTCCACCAGACCTAAGAAAATCTGCAAGAAACGAAGTTACAGACTCTTGCATTTCAGTACAAGTAGCTTTGTTGTGTGGAAGTCCCCCATTTCATCATCTATGTTCCTTAGACTACTGTACAAAGAGAGTTAATTCTGGTGATGAACAGCACATACATAAACTACTTGGGTATTTTCCTCGATAATGGTAGGAAATGCTAAGCACAGGAAATTTAGCACAAAATATTTTTCACGTGCTGAGAAATATGGGTGAAAATGTTTTGAGCATGATTTTGTTAAAAGCATCAGCCTTATTAACATAAGAAAGAAAAATGGTTTGTTGGGAAGCATCCACCATTTAAGATATTCCATGTTGTTTTCCTATGTTAATTTTCCCGGAGACACCAAAAATGGTTATGTTTTGTGGTTCGGGTGGGGTGGGGGAGAAGGCTGTTGATGTTTTGGGAAAATGTACCAAAACTTGCTTTGCTTGCTTGCTCCTGATCCTCAGCTACAGCACAAAGTGGCTGCAGGAAGACCAGACTTCAAAGGCCAGCTGCAGGAGAAACCGTCATTATTTGATCCACTAAATCTAGAATTTTAAAACTTTTTTAAAAAAAAAGAAGTTTTAAAACCTTCAAAAAATTATTTTAAGGGAAATGCCAAGGTTTCCTCAACAGCAAAGTCCCAAGTCCCATCGGCCAAACCCTTCCAAGCATACACCCACTCCTGGGTTCCACATCCAAGTAAAACTCCACTTCTCACCACCAGCCTTATCTTGCCAAATGGAGATCAGGAGGAGAAGACACAGAGGACCAGCATCTGACGGACTCCACCGCAGGCTCGCAGGCAGAGCACTGACAGACGTGGCAGCGCTCCCAGGAGCCGGCTCCCGCAGTTGGTTTTTATTAAGGAACGCACACACTTCTGCTCTCCAGTCAGAAATATTCAGGGGCTCTAGCACATGAAGAATAACTCAATAATCACATTTCGTTCTCTGTATAATAAAATAAACACAGTCTCTCAGATTGACTCCTTGGATTTATGTCTTTTCAAAAGAATTTAGTAATTGGAGGGGAAAAAAAAATAAAACCACAAGTAGAGTGCACGGGTTCAAAATGTGCAGTAAATACTTTTGAAAGCAATGTTCTCATCTGGGAGTATTGCAACAGATGTTTATCATGAGCTACTGCAACAGTTAATCTAACTCTGAGCCAGATTAACTCTTTGCCACTGGAAACAAGCCTTTTTTCCACAGGCAGCTTACAGAAAACAAGGGGATGTGCCAGAACTACTGACAACAAGCAGTTAACTGAAGGGGGGGGGGAGGGGGGTGCATAAAGCCCAACCAAATAAACAGTGCCTGGCCCAAAAGACTTAGATGAACAGGTGTATGTGTGGGTGGGAGTGGAGGGAACAAAAATAAAGAAAAAACATTCAAACAAAGCCTCCACTAATGTTCTGGTCACTGAAGTGGATACACACAAAACAGGGAAACAACATTTTTGAAAAATTCAGCAAATAATGGATCTTTTTTTATTTTTGGAGTGGATAGGAAATACGATTATTGATCTTGGTTGTCAAAGTGTGGTACCACTATATCATAGTAACGACTCTTAGGTTATTCTATTTAAAGATATTCTGGGTAAGAATGAAAATAGGAAGGTAGAAAACTACAATTAAAAGAGGGATCATTCAAACAGCAATTCAACAGTTCAGAAACACCACAATAATTCAAAATACTAAATTTTAATGGTGTGGGTTTAATTTTTATGTAACTAGTTATAGTACCTACATATGCAAGCCAGTATTTATTCCTTAAAGGTACAAATGCAAATCACAATTTAAAGCATAGCTACTTAATGCTAAAATCACCATTTCTTAACAGATGCCAATCACATCCCGGTTTGCAACCTCTCCTGAAGGCAAGCAAAGGGCTATTAAGTCCCTGCCCAGAGCCATTCCTCTGCTTCTAATTTCACAGGCATTTAATTCCAGGAAATCCTTGAGCATATACAGGTCCCATGAAAAGAGCAAGCAGTCCACCCCCTTTCACCACCCAAAAGAGATCAAGCTGAAGAGGGAAGCGCACCCATGTTCTCAATGTGCTTGCCTGAGCATCACCTACGGCTCCCACATCCCTGGGACCACGGAGCACCGTGGGTGCACCTGGAGTTGTGTAAAACTGCTGGGAAGCAGAGCTGGTTTGGAGATTTACAGCCTTGCACAGCTTGCAGGGCTACACACTATTTCCATCTGAGGCACACACCTTCCCCTTCATGTTCCCAGCTGCAGTAACACAAGAATAAGAGTCAAAAATTCTGGAAACTTCAGTCCAAACTTCCTTCCTGACGGAAGGAAATCTCAGCCTGTTGGTTGTTCAGTTTTTTTAAACAGAAAGAAAAACAAATGCCAACCTGTCAAGTGTAAAGACAATCGAAAGAGGTTTTGTTTATCTAATTGCTGGGCAGAACAATAAATGAATAAAAAGCTGTAGGAAGTCCTTTTGACTCCGCATTATTTACCAGTATTTCTGCTGGTAATGCAGAACAAGTTTCTTCCTTGGTAATACTCCTAATCAACAAAAGCAATGGCAAATATTATCAGTCCTTTTATATTTGATGAAGACATTGATGTTATTTATTCAAGGAAATAATTTTATAAGTATACCTTCGACTCCAAAAAGACTGGTGACCACAAAGCCAGGTGCTGGCAGTCTCCCTGCCCAGCCCTTCCATTGCTGTATCAAGGCCACTGAAAGGGCCACCCGTTAGTCTGTTGACTGAAATACAATTGTTTACCGCTTGTTTTGGTTTTCTCCCACAGATATCAAACATCATAACTAAGAGGAAGGTTTTGTTTTCTAAATTTTTAGTATTCCAGAGAAATATACTGACATTACATTCTGCAAGTCTTGCCAAGAACATCTTTTGTGTTCACAGCTTCAGTGTTGATGATAAATTTTGAACATTAACAATACAAAGTATGATTTAAATCAAAGCCTAAATCATAAATGTAAAAGTAATTTAAACTAGTGAACTGGAAACCTTGATTTAAATAATTTCATTTTGGAAATACAGTTCTCCTAAAGAACTACTTGCGTTCAATGGTTGTTAGTTCTGAGTGGGTAAATAAACCCCATGCATTTATTTAAATGATTATGAAGCCTAATATACTCTAGATCTTTTATTTTTTACATTTTATTAAGTAGACAATTTACTAGGCAATTATTTTTTTAAAACTATGATTCCCAAGCGCTCCAAAAATATTTAATAGGTCCGAAAGCACCTTTGATGATGATGATGATGATTATGATTCCCATTTTACAGAAGGATAACCCAAAGAAGAGATAATTAACCAGTTTGGACTCCTTCCTTCACCAGATTAAACTAGCTCAATCAACATGATTGATCTCCGCTGTAACAACTACCTGTTGCCCATAATTTTTCACTCTGACTAAGCAACCATAATAATTTGCAGATATCAGTAAGAACAATTAGCAGTAAAGCCTCAGGAGGCAGCCACGGTAAGGCTGGACTAAATACCTGTACAAGAATGAGGAGGTTTTGCTGGATGGTTTCACCACGATATAACACTTGGTATTATTTTTACCTCATTCTCTAAAATTCAGATGTAAAGGTAACACATGGCACAGTCTGCTGCTGTTCTTCATGGCAACACAGCCTGCTTTATGAACGGCCTCAATTATTTTGCCATGAACAATGATGGCAAAAATAGCAGTAAGCACTTAGATTGCTTTCACGGCCAAACGAACCGTCACACCAGGCTTTCCAATTTCTAGAGTACTAATTTCTTAACACTGTGCCTCAAAATCTGCAGGATGCTGTGACAACAGCACTTACTGTGAATGTTTCAGAACAATTTTCATGTACTGAATATTGCATATCCCAATGCGCCTGCTAGGTTGAGACCTTACACATTACAGTTTCTGCCCTGAGCGACAGTGCCAGATCTGAAACACTGGTCAAGATAGGTGACGTATGAAAAGTGGAAGAAGCAGTTCATAATTATTTTTAAGGTTTCTCTGAGTCTCTCGCTATCATGCCCATTTTGCACTGGTATGAAAAGCTATTTGTGCCTCAAGTTGGTCCACAACACGAAACTGCATCTTTCTTAAACCACCTCCTGGATGCAGTTTCCTAAACCTCCTCTTCCCACCCAAGCCACCCCTTAACGAGGAAGGAAGCATCAATGTCTCTTAAGCTACTTTCTCCTCCTGTAAACTTGCCTTTGATGTAATGCTTACAAAAATTTTACCGGTTAAGTATTAATGACCAACTATGAGCTTTGTCAGGAGGGGTGAGAGGCAGCACCGAATGCTGGAGGAAAATAAAACAGTAAAAGACACCGTAGTCCATGCCAAGACAAATTTGGTGGGTGTAACCATACCAAGTGACAGCTCTTCCCTTGTGCCTGAAGCCTGAGCCTCCCTTCAGAGGGTGGCCACTAACTGGCATGTAGAAGAGGAGGGTCTAGAGAAGACAACCCATTGCTTTGATGATGAACTCCACATCTTGCAAGGTCTGGCTGGATTCACCCATCTCACTCTATGTGAGCTTCAGGAAATAGAGTGCTGTTCTCTCTAAAATATGTTGTAACGGTGCGTGCTAGACCCCAGATCCCACCCCACGGGTGTACTACACGTGCCACCCTTTTTGCCTGTGCACTAGCTCAGGAATTTGGGGGATGAGGAGAGACCACAGGGAACAAGGACAGGATGAGCTAGTTACAGGTCAGGGTCCTTGTTGTGCCTAAGCAAGTCACCCTCCTGAAATGAAACCAAAAGAAGGTTTAAGTACTTAAAACCAGCTGCATCTCCTGCACAACTTTCCCAACAATATGTATCAAGTGAATCAGTTTCACTGCCCTGATGGCCACTCCACCACACATGCTCCAGTCCGTCCTGCCCTGCCACGATGCTTTAGACACGACACTGCTGGTTTGCAAAGCGAGTGGGCTCTGATGGGAATGCCAGCCCCGAAAGGCAGATGTTGTGTAAATTCATATTTCATAAACACAGCTAATTGTGACAAGAGGGCTATAAAAATCCTTGTACCGCTTAAATTATTTCTCCACTTAGAGCAACTCTACCACCAGAAGATGTTGCACATTGCACTTTATACTGAACTGGCAGTGCTGGGTGGTAACATTACAGCTCTATTAAATAACAGATATAAAAATTTCAGATCTTTAAAAATTACAAATTAATCTTCTGCCATCATTCAACACAACCACTTAAAAACAAACACACCATGCAACTGTCACTAAAAGTTTTCCCATCTAAGGCTGCGTGTGTTTAAATATGGAAACTATACTTCTGAAATAAACATAGCTGCTATCAGTGAAAAGTGCTACTACAAGTCGTGTTGCTATTAGACAGAAACTACCACCTTAGTGTCATATATCCCTCACACTTTACCAAGGAAATATCCTCTCTTCATCCAACAAAGTCACAATAACGGCAAAAAATGCAAAACCCAGCAATAAAACCACAAAACAATACCTGCTAAAACTTTGATATGTTGATTCACAGACGTAGGGAGGTAAAAGACTGTTAATCCAGAGACTGTTTTTTAATAAAGTTATGTTTTATGCATTTACTGATGCTGATCCTTCAGTAATCAATGTTTAGCAGATCCACTGTATCCATATGTATACTGCCGTCTAAATTGTTATCCAATTCATATAATTAGGAAAAAAGAAAAAACCAAACCTATTAGTTAAGTTTTAGCTTTTCTAGCCTATTTTTGCTTTTACATTTGGTTATTTAGAAAACTAGTTATTATATTTGGGGAAAAAATTTATTTACATGCATGTCCTTCAGGTAACAGTCTACACTTACTAATATTTATTAATTTAAGTGCAAGAGTAAGAAAAAACAAGGTTTTCTTCAGCTCTGTGTGGCCACAGGATCTGTACGTGATAACAGATAAGCGATCTGGTACTGTGCAAAAGGGAAAGAAAAGACTTCATTCACTCCCTCTCACCTGTCTGGGTGAGAAAACAAGCAGGAGGTGTGGAGGGGTAATTCAGTTCTGCAGTACTCACGTCATCTTTCATATTTCTGTTCCCACCAGAAGCAGGCAATGCCTGCCAGCCTGGCTGCAGTTTATTTACACACTACTGGAAATCAGAATTTACTATTTAGACTAAAGACCCCTCAGCAGGTATCAACTAGGCACAGACATTATTTTGTCAGTTTTCTCAGGATGCTCTGAAAAAGTTTACATAAACCACAAAAACTATGCATGTCACTACGTAATGAAATCAAAATACAATAAATAAAATATACATGTGAATATTTCTACTTTTAAACAGTAGTTACTGAACTGCAGCTAACTTCATTTTAGAAGTACATATTGCTTGTATAAAAAGCATTTATGTCATAATGGAAAAAATACTTTATATATAGCTAGCTATGTTTCTCATATACTCAAGTATTCCAATCATTTGAATATTTTCATTTCACTTAAATCATTTGAATACATTATTAAATTCAATTTAAACTCCCTAGGTATCTATCATTTTAGACTATCTAAGTGATTTGAGTAGATGATCATGAAACCACAGGTATGCAGTTTTTTTCTAGGAGCTGACAAATCACCAATGGTGCAACAGGTGCTGTTTCCATTCATCATTATTTTTTACAAAAAGAATGATGCTGGAATAGTCCCTCTCAGCGCTCAGGCTACCTGGGCACCCATGGGTACACGGGCAAGAGGCAAGGACCCACAAATCTGTGGCAGCACAGCTGCTCCGGCTGGTTCCCAACCCCAAGAGATACAGGGGCAGCTCCTGCTTGATGAGGCCTGACTGAAATTCTTCCAGCGCTCTCTGGAAAAACCTTTACAGCATCCTACGGCTTCGGGCTGGCAACAAAAATCTGAAGTTTTTAGGCCTAGCAATAGACTGGATCCATGAGCATCCTTCTGCCTTTACAACACACAGCAAGGGGTTAACAGCATCATGAGCAAACTCAGTGTAGATCACTCTGACTTCACTGACAGCACCACTGATTTTAACCCAAATTTCTATAAAAGGCACCTTAAAGGTTCTATGGCAATTTTATTCACAAGAAATATACGGGCAGCGATTTTTAATCTGCTCAGATAAGGCATTTGTATTGAAAATCTCTGCTGTTCACAGAAATGATCATGCAAATACGCTACAATTTCAAGTACTATCTCCAACTGGGGATGCCACACAGTATATTTAAATTTCTACCTCACTACTAGGTGGCACAGAAAGCGCACGGCCCAATCGTAACTGCAATGCCACTCAGAGAACATGCCACAGAGAAAAGTTGTGAAACCCGTCAAAAGATTTTTCTGTCTTAAGGCACATCTCTGTCAAGAATAACTTTTACCAGGAAAACCACCAGGAAACTCAGAACTTAAAAAGAAGGATGCAGTTTTAATATGAGATTAATTATATGGCAAAAACATAACAGAGTTGACCATAAAACGACTTGTGAAAAAGAGATGCGATTAGATACGGTGCAAAATAACACAGAGCCAAGTGTGTCCCTGGACCGCCTAACAGATTGACAAGACAAGGTAAAAACAGAGGATACTTAACTTCCTATTTGTTATTTTAAATGTAAACCGCACAAAATACGTTCGGACAAGAACACATAGCTACCAGTTTTCGGTCTGAGGGCACAGCAAGGGAAACGGGCATTTGATCAGCCCACAGAAGTCACGGGTGGGACGGCTGGGGGTCTCCCGCAGGACACAGCAGCCCCAGCCCCACTGACTTTCTGCAATTCAGGCCTCACACACCGCAATTTTCAACGGAGCGATGCTGACCGCGCAAACTCCGCCCGCCGACGGCCGGCTGCGGCGCAGGGCCAGCCGTACCTGCGCGGCGCCAGGGCTGGCCGGGGGTGCGCAGCCCCTGGAACCCCCCGCCCGCACCCCGTCACCCAGCGCCGGGCTCTCCCCGGCAGTGCCGGCAGCCACAGCGCCCTGCAATAAACCGGTGCCCCGGGCCCGGGCCGCGGGCGCCGCCTCCGCAGCCCCTCCCGCTGCCGCCGGCCGGGCAAACTTCTGCGGGGCGCCACCGCCACCGCGCCAGGGACCCCCGCGCCAGGCGGGGCCGGGCGCTGCCCCCCGCGGCGCAGGAGGCGGCGTCCCCCGCGGCCGCCCCGGCCCCGCTGCGCGCTGGCGCAGCCCGGGGAGCGCAGGCACCCCGCCCAGCGCGCCGCCGGAGGAGGAGAGATCATGATAAAATCGTTATTAAAAAAATAACACACTTAACAACAAATCACGCGATTCGGCCGCGGGCCGGCGGGCAGGGAGGGCCCGCCGCACCCGGGCGCGGACCCGCGCACCCACCTTGCATCCCCGCCGCCGCCTCCCCACCGGAATATGCCGCCGCCGCCGCCGCCGCTGCTGAAAATACGGGGCAGGCGGGCGCGACCAATCGGGGCGGAGAGGCGCCCGCCCGCAGCCAATGGCGGCCGCCCGCCGCCGGCCCTCCGCCAACCGCGGCGCAGCTCATTACCCGGCCGCCGGCGGGGGCGGGGAGCGGAGCGGAGCTGAGCGCAGCGCCGCCGCGGTGGGGAACGTGCCCCGGGCGCCCGGCGCCGGTCGGGACCCGGCGCCCCCAGCCGCCGCCTCCTTTTCTTTTCCCCTCTATTAATTTTTTTTTACCCTTTTTTCTTAAAAAAAAAAAACCCTTCCCTTTTTGTTTCCTTTTTCCCCTCTTTTTTTTTTTCCATTTTTTTCCCCCTCTCCTCCTCCTCCCCCCCCCCCCCCTTTTTTTTTTTTCCTCTTTCCCTCTCCTTTTTCAGGACCGGACTTTTTCTTCCATATTTTTTTCATACCCCACCCCGTACATCATACAGACCAAAAACTTCAGGACACCCCCCTAGGAACTGGTTCTGCCAAGTGTGAAAGGATGCCTCCGCATCGCCCAGCACCCGCTGCTCCGAGCTCCGCAGCGCGGTATTTTCGAGAACCCAGAAAGGTGAGAGGTTGGAAATCCCGCCAGCCGCCTCCCGCCGCAGCCCCAGGCTCGGGAGAGCGCCTGTTCAGCCAATGGTTTTTAATCGGGCTACGCACACACTCAGCACATGAACAGGAGCAGGCCGGCGGGCGCAGAGCCCAGCCTTTAAAAATACCCAAACGAAACCAGCAGATGTTTCGGCCACACCAGCTCAGCACGCAACGCTTCACACTGTATCACCACAGCGAAATTATTAGCAAAGTAAACTTTCTTATGAAGTCCAACAAGTGTGGAAATAAATATCTGCTTTACTTAAAAAAATGTGGACTGCATAGTCTTATTTAAAAAAAAATAAATTTAAATTCACAAACATTTGTTCATAAAAATAAACTTTTCCATCAACAAAACTCATGAGCTGCTGTATATTACAGCAGAAAACTATCAACTGTAGAAGAGGGGATAAAAAACCTCAGAATTTTCTTTTGTTTTTCCAGTCTAGCATGACCCTAATAATTCCTGAGCTGGGAGTGAACTAAAAAAAGTGAGAAAATCGGCGCCTCCCGTTTCTGATGTCACACTCCTTCTGACCTCACCCCCGGCATTTAAAATCACTAAATCGTATTTGCTGAAAACTCTTGCCCAAACAGGCCACGTTATTAACACGTTCACGGTGTTTGGCTGATACGGAATAATATGTGCCGTGAAGTGATAAACCCGATACCAACGCAAGTCTTGATGATAATTTACAGGAGAAAGCTTTTCTTTTGCAGATCAAGAAAGGGCTTATTTGTAAGGTGCCCCAAGAGCCAAGAACTCTGTGGTGCTACGAACTGCTGACAGGCAACCAATAACTGTGACGAATTATACATTCATGGCATCTGCAACAATCGATAAACTGACTCACCAAATTAATAAAATATAGATCACAAAGCATACATTTTTATTAAAGAATAATTTCATGATAGCCAAGTAATGTGGATGCTTCCAAGCATAAGATTAAATTACATGCTGAGCAAATCTGGCATTTTGTGATAAACTGCGAAAATAGTCTTTGCAACAGCAACTGAGGAAGAACACTGCTGACATAGTCTATAAACATGTTTTATAAAGCATAACCGAAAGTAACAAAAAAAAAAAAATCATTGAAGTGGTGGTTAGAGAATCCACTACCATATCCACAATAATTACTTCCTAGACTTCTCCTTGCTTTGTAATTTATTCCTTCAAATATGTTGCTGATTTTTGTTAAAAGTAATAAAAACAGATTACCTACATGGGAGAATATCTACACCAAATTAAATCCTTAACTAGTCAGACTCCAGCAGTAATAATTATTGGAGCCCACAAAGATTTCTAGCACATTTAGGATGACAGAAAATTCACTTGGATGCACAAGGCAAGTGTCTTACCTGCTAGACCAACACTGCTTATCCCATTTGTGTGCCTGCTGAATAACTTTTAAGTTTTTGCTTGAATTTAGGAATATGATGAATCCCATTGGACTTGAAGGTCTGAAGCTATACACATGGTCAAGTATTTTCCTGCACAGATATTTTCCACTACTGATAAATGCATCAGGAAGAGCATGTAACCTCATGTAAAGGTATCAGAGAAGTCATTCCTTCCCCAGGAAGGAAGATGGCGCATCTCTTATGGCAACAACTTTACTTCTGGGAAGAACGCACTTAGGCACATCCTCAGTCTCCCTTAGCCTGCTAAGGTTATTGCTATACAGCCTCAAAACATGTCATAAATGAAGAATTTAAAATACTGAGATCCTGTTTATTAACATTTACAATTACAGTTTTAAATTTAAATTTACAGTTTATATTTGTATAAAGTTTACAATTCCTGAAACTCCTTAGTACGCAGTCTCTGCAGGCTATGACATACCGACAGCATTAGAAGGCTGTCCTAAAATTAGTTTTTATCCTCTATAATGCCAGATATGTGGTGCTCTTGGGCAGTCATCACATGATTGAAGTCTTGTCAGATCTTCCAAATATTTGTTTTATCATAAAACATCCAGCATTTCCTGGAAGCTGGTGCTTTCATACTTGCAGTGAGTATTTTACATCCATAATGTTTAGCCACTTTCTGAACTTCCATAGATCTCCTAGCTACACACATATAGTATGAGGTCCTTCCCAT
Source organism: Falco peregrinus (assembly GCF_023634155.1). Taxonomy (NCBI): domain Eukaryota; kingdom Metazoa; phylum Chordata; class Aves; order Falconiformes; family Falconidae; genus Falco; species Falco peregrinus. Next base: position 45,472,917 of record NC_073722.1, read on the forward strand.
CCCTTCTTTCTAGCTAATAAATAATGGAATCTTAAATCTGAAATGCTGTCATGAAACAAAAAACAAATAGAGGATAAGTAATATAAAAACAATATTTGTTTATACTAGAACCATTATGAATTGAATTCTGTTTTTAAACAAATGACATTTAATAATACATTAAACACATAAACTAGAACATATTTGAAGTTATAATTCCATCAGCTCTTTCTCATGACATTCATCTTCTCAAAGGCCATATCCACAATTCAATCTAATCATTTACAGAATGTTAAGTTAATAAACAGACATGGCTCCTCAAAAATGCCTTACTACTTAGATATGCCTCCATTCTCCCTAACTATGGCAACCTAGATCAGTTTCTGGTGGTGATTTTTTTTTAAAAAAAAAAAACACAAACCATAATATTTGCTAGCATATTATTAGCAACTGGAAAATTATTATCAAATGTTATTTTCTTTCAGAATGAATTATCTTTATTTGGAAAATATACCCAAATATTTCCACTAACAAACTGCCATTCATTTAAATATTTCACAAATTTTCTGCATGGTGATTGTTTCATTTACTAAGAAAATACCCACATCTCTATGAATCTTTTCAGTCACCAAAACGTGACTACAGATAGCAGGAATGCATATTTTAGAGAAGCAGCAAACAGGACCAGCTTCAGAATTACACCCACTACCCTCAAGATAAGATGAGGCGAGAGCATTTTCTCTTGCCATAAATTACCACTCCCTCCTATCTGCAATTATTTAACTTTCAAAAATAGCTGCAACGCAGACAAATTATGAGCTATAATTATGCAAATTTATCCCTGATATTAAGACTGCATACATGCATATATGTATACCTACTTAGCCTATTCTAAAATGTATCTGCATGCATAATGTCAAATATTATCATCAAATATACCAGGATTTCTTTACCTTATCACCCAGAGTGACAACGTTTCCATCCTAAATATCTGTAAGACATTCCAGTGGTCAAAAATGCCCACTACTGCTTTTTATCTGTATGGTACCAGTCATTTGTTCCTGGTACATCTTCATCTAATAAACCTTCCCCCTTTGTAGATAAGAGTGCAGAGCCCTAAGCTCACAGTAGTCAAAAGGAGCATCAGCCAGGCTCCAGGGGAAAGGGAAAAACAAAAATGAATTTTTTTTTTGGTGTGTCTGTATATCACACAGAAGCTGCACCAAGGTCAGAAGTCCATACTCTAAAAACACCTGAAAGCTGGAAGTATTAGAAATAGCGTACACAGTTAGCCTCTGCTTGGCTGCTGTTGGCTACAGGACATTTGGTCAGACGGTGCTTATGGTCTGAACCAGTTCAATGATCATTTTACAAAGTACTTCAACTTGCATCATTCTTTTCTTGGAAACTGACATTATTCAATATCCTATGTCCCTCAGTGAAAAGCAAGTTAAAATTTCGCTACTCCTGCACTACTCTTCTGACTCAAAGCAAGCACCACCCACTTTGTCAAGGGTCTTGGTAGACCACCAACTCCCCAACAAATTAACACTTCTGCTAGATCTCCACCATGCTGCAAAGTGCTGCCTCTCAGACAGACAGCTGCATTTCTCTTGCTCATCCATCCAATTATCCAGATACTCATCTCAGGCATGGGGTAACACTGCAGATCTTTAACAGCAGCACTGCTTCAAGGGCATTGTTTGAACTCCCATAGCTTTTCCGAGCCTCTGGTCCTGCCTGTGTGGCTTTACATCCAGCCATTTCCACAACCACAGCCCGTGGGGTGAGGGAAGGGAGGTTATACGGGAGGTAGCACCATGGGGAGGTTTGGGGCAGGGGCTAGGCAATCTCTGTATTCCCAGTGACCTGAACATTTCTTTTACTTATTAATATGTCAAATTTACAGCATTCATTATGCAGTGAACATTATACAGCAATGAATTCAGATTTTGGGGTTGTTTTTATATATATGTAGATGTATTATTATTTTTAAGAATTTAATATTGTTCTTTGCACTGTTATAGGGCTTAAAAATCCTGGATTCCCAGAGATCTAGGTTCCACTCAGAAACGTCACAAAAAGATGGCAACCCAATACAGCTGTCTCTTTCCATGCTTGTTTTCAATGGTGATAGAATATATTGCTACAATCAAAAGCCTCAATACTTTCTGATCTAAGGCACAAGAAAAAATGCTATTTTTAAAGTCAAAATCTGTTATAATGATAGGTTGGGGTTTGGGGTGGGTTTTTTTTTTTTTTTTGGAAGAGTAAACATTTATTATTTTTTTTTACTTACAGGGAAAATTCTGAATATTGTACATGCACATTCACATCATTTTGCAAAACTGTCAACACCAGATATACACTTCCTTCCTTGAACTATCTCCCTGTGTTGCAACCCTCATCTAAATTTGAAAATATTTTGGTAAACATAGCTGATGTTTCATGGGTGTAATTTTGAGACCATAAGGAATTTAAGAAAACAGTTGATACTGTACTAAAATCTAAAATAGGCTTTTAAGAATTTATCAGCTTACTCAAATCAGCAAATAATATGATAACTATACAGAAATGAGCATCTGTAGCCCACCTAGTTCCCCTTAAATTTTCCTCCCTGCAGTTTTGTTTTGGAACTTTTGAGGTCCTTTTAAAGGATATTCATACATTCTATTGTGGTAAAATATTTAATACATTAGTTAAAATATATCCTTAACACCTATATATCAAGATACTTGTATCACAATATTTATCACAATGGGTTTTTACTCCAGGAATAGATTGCCTCAAGTATAGTTGTGAACAGCCACATTTTTCGCAGATAAAGAAAATAGTTTGAATAGCATTGAGAGTGCTCCTGTTGTAACACATTTCTTAGGAGGTCTGAGAAGGATTTCCCTGGGGATGTTATAGGAGCTATGCAAAATAATTACTTTTATGAATTGGCTCTATTATGGAAATCCCTGCATTTTTTTGCCACCCATCTCCTTGGAATGCTGCAGTGGACTTAAGTGGTGCTCTGCCCACCAGGAATCCTCTTCCAGCAGCCTCAATTCATTCAGCATTTGTTGGTACTGCTTTTTTTCTTTCTGAAGCCATTTGCTTTCAGTTCTTTTAACTTTTGTTCCATACCATGTATCTTTAAGGATGAATACTCTACACTGCTCACATCTCCCTCTTACATGATAGTCTCTTCATCTCACTCATTAAACTGTTCTGAAATTACGAACTCACACCAATAGAGCAGAAAATTCTCTTCCCTTGTTTTTATGCATATCACTGGGACTGCTAAAGCACACCCCATGATCATCCAAGTACTATTTACCTATAATGAGGATCTTGTTGCAAGTTCCTCTTTCACAAAACTCTGCTGTTACTCAGAAGATATGACCTTTGATTTTGCATTTTGAATTTGATTCCACTTCTATTAGCCCAGTTTTGAATGTCATCTCAGTTATTTCTGTACAATATCCTGACTCTCTTCTATATTTAGGATGTCTTCCAATTTTGTCATTAGCACAGCCCCTCTATTGATGCCAGGTGATCCATATTGAGCAAGTCAGGCTCAGTACTCCACTGGTGACTTCTCTTGCACACACCTTTTAGAAAAATATTAATTTGAGTAGCACCTGCCAGTGAATTTATGCAGGAAGAAATAGCTCTTCTTAGCTGAGTCTTCCAGCTGCAACCACTCTGCTTGCTTTCTGGCTCATCTTTAGGCTGAGTTAAGATATATAGCATGAAATTATGCCTACAGTTGCTTACACAAGGACCACATCTGGCCTCCACAACATCATTATTCAGCAGATGGTCTTGAGTAATATGTCCTGGCTCAAGGTCTTTAAGAATACTGGGCGCATACTGGGGAATCGGCCTCTGTGGTTGGAGCTGGACACACACACTCACGCTTTGTGGGATGCTTTCCTCCAACACCAAGGTCTCACTGACCTTCACAAGGCAGACAAAACTCAAACCTCAGCTTGTTTCTTCAGTTCTGAGGCTCAGAAGCTTATAATTCTTAGTAGCAGTAAATGCTAATTTTTATGAGTCTTGAATTAATTCACAATAAGCTCCTCAGTATTCTATAAAATACACAACACTTGTAAGCGCTGAGGGCTGAGATGAAGGTGGCTTTTGGGGGGGTTGAGTTTATTGGGGTTTTTTTGGAACAAGAGATAATGTCTGGATTTCAAAACACTGTGGCGGTTTAGAAACGAAGAGTGAAGACTCCTCCAGGGAGGTGCAAGAGGCTGCTCCGTGCCACTGGCAGGCCAGAGTCTTTCAGAACCTCTAAAAAAATGGTTCTGGAAAAAAAAAAAAAGTAGATTTAACCATTTTTAGGAGCACTGCCAATACCAAGGCATCAAACCAGAGTCTTTGCCTGTACCTGTCTTCCCATCCCTACAAGGATCAAACAGTATCATTAAATCACACAGTATTGTTAAAGCGGTTCAAGACCGCCCCGGAGGCGCTGGACCAAGAGGCGCAGCTCTACAGGCAGTGATGGTGTGACAAACCCACTGCCTCTCCCAACGGGAAGATCCTCAGCTTGAAGCCAGCACGTATACGTACCTATTGCCAAAAGGATGGGATTTCTGCAGAGAGATGTCGGGTAGCTGTAGGACCTCTGCTAAGGCGTGTTCACCAAAATGCTGTATTTTAATTACACAATTACACAGAACTCAAAGCCCCGGTTCTGAAGTTTTGCAGACACAACCCTTCTTTCTGGCACAACCTACTTCGGCGGTTAAATTCTGAAGCCATGTGCAGAGCGAGAAGACTTTTCTTAAACCCTTCCAACATCAATAACACACTCCTAGTTATGAACTTCAGTTAGCTTTGTGCTCATTAAATCACAGCTGTTTCCCTTTGATGTAGTATTAGATCAGACCACTAAAAACACTCTGTGTGTATGTATACAAATACATTTTCCCCTTTGTTCTGCAAAACAAACTCTTAACAGAAAAGTGTTTATATTAAAACTAAGTAGAATTAAATGTCAATTAAGAGTTAATAATAGTCTTAAGATAACATTTCAGATCTATCATAATCCCATAATAAACTGACTGCAGAGCTGACCTTGTTTTGGTTTCAGCTATTGTTTTGACTCAGAAAGAAACTACCAGTTGATTTTAAAACCTGAATGATCTTAAACATTAACAGCTCAACTGAAAATGCTCCTGGATCTTTCCTATTGCTCACAGGAGATCAACACACCTCATTTCACTTGCCTACCTGCTCATCACAGCTCTGAATACATGAGGAAGGTTTTTGGGGTTGTTTTGCCTTTTTTTTTTGAGAGAGATATATATATTAGTTAGTGCTTCTTTAACAAAAGCAGATGGACTTTGTTCCTACTCCTCTAGTCCTTCATAAGCTCTTTAGATCACAGATAACACAGAACTTATTTAGTGTATCTGGAATGAAAATCAGTTTGGATAATATAAACCTATTTTTCAATGCAAGGGATATGTTTGCTTTCAAAGCTGTCTGAAAGACAGAAAACAATCCACCAACTGAAGATATAAAACTAGGTAAAATATGCAATAATTAGCATTCTTCATTGCATTTTGCATTGAGAAAGAGTTCTTCATGCAGCCCATTTTGCAACACAAGTAAGAATAGAGCAGTTTTGATTGGTGAATCAGAAACAACAGCTTAAAATTTATTTTTAAGATTGTCTGTTCATATGTGCCTTTTCAGAAGAGTATATTAGCCTTCAGAAGCTCTAAAAATGGTTCTGCCAAAAAAATAAACAGGCTTAACCATTTTTAGAATCACTGGCAATACTAAGGCTTCAAACCAGAGTGTTTGCCTGAACTTGATGCTTCTTTCTGTGAAGGCAAGACCTCTGCAATTTGATAAAAGCAGCAACTGATACTGTAACAAAGACTGAACTCTACCACACTCCAAAACATCCAATCTCATTTGCTAAAATCTATTGAAACACAAATACATTTCAGTTTACCAACATGCTTCAGGCCCGAGTTCATTTCTACATGAATTTACCTTTAGCTTGTAGGAGCATTTAATCACGTACCACATCACCTAAATTCTATGCACTACACAATAAGCTTTTTACTACCTTTGGAAAAGGAGATAAAGCTCAACAGCTAGCCATATTCATCTTTTTCTACCATTAATCTAATGAGAAGGTGGCAGATGAAGCTAGATTGGGGTATAAACGCTCTCTGGACTTTTATGCAGTATGTCATGCTTGGTTCAGGTCACTTGCTATAACACGAGTTTGCATCTTTATTCCTTCTCCAAAAGACAACGCTGCTAGAATCAGCTGTGTACAAAGTACCCACTATGTAATTTACAGTGCAGTAACAGTTACAGGGGCCAGAGTGACTCCCAGCGAACCCATACGTATGCTACATGGTGAACCCATATGTATTTTACATGGAGTGCGCATGGCCTATATATTGCCCCACATCAGGCTTAAACACCTTATTTTAAAGTCATCAGCTAAAGTGCGCTTTGTACACTCTTTCGGGGCAATGGAAAAATAGGAGTGTTTTAACATAGTCCTGGCTGTAAATCCCCGCTTCTGGCACACATCTCTCCTCCTCAACCACCTGAATGAACCTATGATTGATGGATGAGGAAGAACAGCTTCCATTGTGTCTCAAAGACTTACACAGGACTTAAAACAGATTATTTGAACAAGGTTACTTTTTATTTAATCACAGAAGAAAAACTCTACTGAGTTTAAAAAAAAAAGAAAAACTGGGAGTAATTTAACAAGGTAGAAAAGATCACTAGCAGTCCTTGGCAGGAACAGCACTTAATAAGGTTGAAAAGCAACAGCCATTTAAAAAGAAACTAGTTTCATCTTGTTTGAACTAGGAACTCCCTACACAAACTAAGCAAATATTCTTATTCTTTTAATAACCCAAACACTTGAAGCCAAAGTAACAAAGCAAACAAATACGTTCAACAGTATTTTGTCACTTTGTAGCATCCCATATCTGGGGCACCCAGAAATTTCTGGGTAATACTAGGAAGTACTTTTATTGTTTTGCACCAATGAAGAAACTAGAAGAAATATTTTAGTCCCATGAGAGGGTCCATGTCACTTGCCTCAGTCTCCACACATATAAATTTCACAGGGCATACATAACTAAATGCCCTACACAGCCATTTAATCACATTAAGCGTCAAATGTTAGAATAAGAAAGCAGGAGTCATTTAAAAAAAACCAACAACCCATGTTAACAAAACAGGCACAAAATTAAACAGGTAAAGGACTGATTAATGACAAGCAGCAAGATGATGATGTAAGAATAAAAATTAATCTTCATTGAAATTACTTCATTTTATGCAGAAAAATCTTTGCAAGCCACCATACAGTACAGAGACCTTCCAAGACTGACGTCTACAGTACCTTGATAGGAAATTCAGTCTTATCCCTTCTCTTACATCGAGCACTGGCTAACATACTTCTTACTATAAATACTTTGTAAGTCTGTAAGTAATAGCAGTATTGACATCTGTGATTATACTATGGCATTAATATATAAAAAAGGATATTTTTTTCTATTAAGAAATACTATTAATATTGTGCCTAAACAATTTCCAAATTGTGTCTACAAAGACTGGACTTAAATCTTCTTTTTTAAAAGGTGCAATGGGTACAATAACAGAAGAAAAAATTGCCATATCACAATATCTCAGATACAAAATATCATTATAACGACATGTCATTTGATTATATAAAATCAAATTGAGACACTAAAAACCATCAGAAGTTATACTATCCCCTTCATTTTCCTTGAACTATTTTTAATCAAGTTCTCATGTGACCATTGATCTTTTATTCCATTTGCTGAGCACAATATAATTTGAATCTGACATTCCCTCCCTCCACCCCCACCCCCCCCCACCCCCCACCAAGAGGAAATCCCACCAAAGTGGTAAACTTGTTCTTTAACAGTAGCTGTATTTGAAAAGCCCTTTTGGTCCACTGGGCTTTTGGGGGGAGGAAAAGTAAAATCTCTTAAATTTAGAGCATTAGCAAATAAAAGCAAGAGAAATCTAAATTAAATGGCTCACTAGAGCATGTAACACTTCACAGAAATGAGATTTTACAAGGATATTGAAGAGCAGATTTTCTATATTTGAGGTCAACCAAAAGGGATGGGAGAAAAGAAAAAAAAGATATACTATGAGGCAATAGGGATGTAACATGAAAAGATTTGAGCTTTAATATACTTATTTATAATTTATTTAAATGAATTAGCTAGGTATTGTTACAACGGAGATATCTGCTTAGAAATTTCTTTAGCGCATCTGACTAGGGGAATTAAAAAATATGTAGAATCACTTCTCATTTGGGATGAAAAGGATCTACACACATTCATACAGCTGGTACCTTAGCAAGTGATAAGGCAAAAAAGAAAAATGTGTTTAAGCTTCCTTTATACTTTTTTTAATGTAAAAGTGGATCAACAAAACTATTTATGATAACTTCTTAAAGAAGTGTCAAAACTGACATTCAACTTCAGAGGATATACAGGATCAGCAAGCAGCAAGATCCAAAGCAGATAGCCTAGCAGCAGAGCTCCTGCCTAGAGCTACAGGGTGTAAGGAATGGAGCCAAGAACCCCTAAGATACCAAAAACTAACCTTGCACAACAATTTGTAACACTTCCTTCTAATCTCTGCAGTAATTACAGAGTTCAGGACCATCTAGTGCAAGCCAATGTATATTTTTTGCATTAAATGTTTTGTTTCTTCCATTTCCCCCCCCCCCCCCCACTGATTTTAGACCATGTTACAGTTCAGCTCAAAAAAAAAGAAAAAAAAAAAAGAAAAAGAGGGAGGACGGGAGAATTGTATGTCAAAAGGAGAATTAGGAATACAGAGTCTCTGTTTAAGAAAACATCTATGGTCTCAATAAAATACATAAATCGACTAACCAACTTGTTACGGCTTATTGTGATCTAGCCACGACAAAGCCATTGTCTTTGAAGGGACTGACTGTCAGCAGAGAAAAAAAAAAAAACCTTAATGATTTAATAAAAATACTTATTTACCTAAAATGTTCTGGTCCTACTAGAGCTGAAGAGCAGAAACAGATCCACAATAGCTATTACAGAAACCCAAAAAATGCTACTGCTCAAATAGAAAAGTAAACAGAGATTGCTTTAAAATAGTGATATTTTGGGGTTCTCCTATTTCCTGCTCATTGATGTCTGTAGCAAGAACAGAAATGTGTGTCTGCAAGGAACTTAGCACCTCAAGCATGAAGGGAGATGAGGGTAAAAGTATAACTAACCGTGCATTCTGAAAGCCAACTTAGTCTCAATGCGTTAAGGTTTCTGACATTCAAGAAAACCAGAAACCAGAGCTACTTAAGGATGTAAAATACTACACATGTGGAAGCATTTTTTCATTCTGTTTTCTTAAGCTTCTCAAAGTTTTATTGATTTCCTCTGGATCTGAACAGACACATTTCTTTTGATATTAGTCAACCAACGGGTATCAAAACTACATAACTGAAGGTGTTGCATATGAATGTAAAATCTGCCATGATAGAAAGAACTATAAGGTTCATTGGCTCTTGGATTATACAAATTGCTATAGTTAAACCTTGACTGTTTTCTTCACTAATGTTAGTGGAAGCACATAACTGGCATCAGTGCAACAATGAAAGTATTGAGTGGGAATAATAAATCATAGAATCACAGAATAATTTAGGTCTGAAAAGATCTTTAAGATCATCAAGTCCAACTGTTAACCCAGCACGGCCAAGTCCACAATCAACTCATGCCCCTAAGCACCACTTTTACATGTTTTTTTAATACCTCCAGGGATGGTGGCTCAACCACTTCCCTGGGCAGCCTGTTCCAGTGCTTGACAACCCTTGCAGTGAAGACATTTTTCCTAATATCCAATCTAAACCTCACCTGGCACAACCTGAGGCCATTTTCTCTTGTCTTACTGCTTCTTACCTGGGAGAAAAGACCACCACCATCCTTGCTCCCTCTGTTCAGGCAGTTGTAAGGGAGAAATAAGGTCCCCCCCAAGGCTCCAGATCATCCATAAAGGCATTAGACAGGACTGGTCCCAGCGCTGGGCCCTGGGGACACCTGCTGTGACTGGCCACCAGCGGGAGGTAACTCCATTTCCCACTGTGCTTTGGGCTCGGCCATCCAGCCAGTTAGTTGTTCCCCAGTGAACAGCTAACATTGCTGACATCAATTTTTCCTTGAGACTAGAACAGATATCCAATTACCTAAGGAGACCACACCGTTGCGAGGGGCGGGGGCCACATAGTTGATGAGTCTATAGCGGGTCACAAAAAGTTATATCAGCCATTATGGAATATAGAATGACCAGAATTGTCACCAGCATCTATATAACCCCCCTTACATAAAGGGGAAGTTTGAAAGGTCTTGAATTTCATTACATGCATTAGGTGGCACTGAGATTAGGTCTCCTTTAAGAAAAGATTTGAAGACAACACTTCTGAGGTAAAGAAGAAATTGCTGTTAGAAAAATGGATGTACTGTCCAGTCCTGAGTAGAACCACAGTGCATTATCCTACAGAATACAGCATCTCACAGAGTCCAGAAATCTAGCCTCATTCAAAGAAGTCCAGTGTCCATTAATCAATAAATTTAAAAGTATTTTTAAGGTTTTTTTAATCTTAGTTGATATGATCTAAAAAAAAAATAAATCACTTGGCATACTAACATAGAGAAACTACTCTAAGAACTGAACTGCAATCAGGCTGAAAGAATCATTAATAAAATCTTGCCTTTAGTACTGCATAAACACACGTTCCCATCTACGACCTCCAAAAACCCTACAGGGCAGCTGAATCATTGAAACTTTCCCCTCTGCATTTCTGATGTGACAGGATACACAGCAGAGATACCGATGTACCCAGGGCTCTTATCCCATACAGGCTACCAAAGACAACCTGTGTCGTCTCCATTTCAGCTGAAAGTAGTTTACAGATTTATCAACTTTTATCATCTCAAATACCTTGCCAGAAGTTCTATCATCTGAAGCTCAGAAAATATGTTACACATGTCTTGAATACACAGCATATCTAACAGACCTACACGATTTACATGTATTGGCAAATTTCAGATTATTTTAAACATTAATTGGTAATTCATGAAAATGGGTTTTGTTGAAAACCATGTAGATGTGCAGTTTTGCCTTCTAATAATATTACTTCCTTTAGTCTTAAACATTATGTTTGTTATAATGCTCACAAAATCCACACAGTGGATTTGCTGTTTCTAGAAAAACATGTAACTGCATCTCCCTTCATTTCACGACAGTACGTTGTGATATACTGTCCCTGTGCAAGCGCTTGTCTACATCGAAAAAAAAACCCGCGCCCTACTACAAGTTTTTAATGTAAAGGTTAAGATGCATTTGCTCTCAAGCTCATTCTATTAAACTTTTTTCCCCTGATTAATGGTTAACTGGCAATAAGTTTGCACTTTTTTAGTGATATTTATTGCACATTACAAGTATCGTGCTGAGAAGCACATATGTAATAAGGTTTATTTCTATTTTCATGCTACTCCTTGCCAAAAAAGCACGGTGAAACCCATCTGTTGTATTTCCTGGCTGAGGTCAGACAAGAAAAGGAGACTCTACACAGCACTATCACTGCAAACGATATTGATTAAAGCAGAGTTTGGAGATGGAATCCAAAGTGCTTACTCAGAGCAGTCATTCAGCCTCATTGATATACTCAGATGAAAATATACATCAAATAGAACACAGAAGAAATAATGACCAGGAGACATGCAGCTCTGGAATCTGGTCAGGCAGGTCCCTGAGATAAGGACCTAAGTTGAGGCTGAAGCCTCAGAGAATTGTTTCTGTACATTTGTCCACATGTACCTTCAAACATGCAAATTTTTTGTACCAATGTTTTTCATTTAGTGCCAGTTATATAAACCAAGTATCCACCTGAAATATTGAAGCATATTTGGGTTGCCTTTTTTTGTACCTTGGACAAGTGATGCAAGTGCTTTGATAGGGCATGAGGATTTTTTCACTTTCTCAAGGAAAACAGATAGTCTTCTTTCTTTGCAGGTGGCATGCCTTTACAACGTTCTAACTGTACTAACTTCCTCATTTAAAACGTGAAAAATGTTCTTCCTATTATCTGTCAAGCAAACTGATGTAACACAACGTTACTTTAATGTGTGAAGGAGTGTAAGTAATCAGGATGTTGGTTAAATCAGTTGAGATGATGCACTGGATTCTGATAAAAGAAGAAAGGCAGGCCACTAAAATATCAGACTTCAAAGAAAACAAAAATACCTGATATACCACTTATTTTGAAGGGAAAAGGGGTAGGCAGAACACCCAAGGATGGCTGTATGTTGACTACACGGGGAAAGTATTTCAGAATTGGAAACATTTCTGTATTTAGGAAAGCAAGGGTATATAAAAAACCATAACTGAAACACGCAGTTGCCAACCACACACACACAAAAAAGACAGCGCTCAAAACAAAAATTAAAGTACAGAGTCACTGTAGGCAGTACCATCACAACATACAAGGTTTTAAATGAAAATATAAAGAAATTCAACTGGATAACGCCAAATTTTGAAAAATCATTTGCAGTGCGGATACAAATATTGACATGATTGCAATATTTAGGTTTCAGCATAAGCACACAACATTTTTTCCTCACCCTCCTTTGAAAATTAGGTGCACATACTGCTTTTAAGGAGTGTTGCTTTCAGAGCTCCAGAAAGTAATGTTCTCAATATTAAAAATACAGCACAACCAAGAGCCTAAGATATGCCTGGGCTCCTTGATGCACTCCAATGCAGGAATAAGAAAGTTACCTTTATCGTGAAGGTACAGTAACACAGCCAGCCTGGTAGCTTTCAAGAATAACTGCTCTCCCATCTAAAACTTCAGATCCAAAGAAGTTCACCTGGGCCCTTCTTAAGCCCAGATCCTTCCTATCACCTAAAGAACCTAAATGAGGTACTTTACTCAAGATACAAGTTCCTTGACATGACCTGGAAGTTTCTATCACTTCCAGTCAAATGTAATCTCAAGTAAAATCCTAGTCCCTTTACAGACTACCTTTCTTCTTCCACTCATTAGCAAGCTAGCTTAACTGTGGCTCACCACATCATTGATAAATGCAGGTGCAATATTTTGAATTCAAACCAGAAATAAAAAGTTCATACAGCATATCTCCACAGAATTTGTAAAACCTCCTGTGGATTACAGTCAAAAGGTACTTCTACACCCATTGTTGCTAAACTAGCGTCTCCTCATTGAAATTGCCAGTGTTATGAATAACTGCTATCAATGGCAATGAAAATAGTAATGCATTTTTGGTAAAATAGGCTTTAAATAGCATCTTGTCAAAATCCAAAATTTTGTATTACTGTTAATTATATTCCAGCAACTTGAGAGATTACATTTCAATAAGCCAGAAAGTTACCCTTTAGCTGAGGATGAGGTTCTTATGTAGACATGCTTGTTTTGATTTCTTTGATTCTTATATTCAACAAAAAGTCTCCTTTTATCATGTAGATGTTTGGGGGAAGGCCAAAGCAAACAGTTATACCAGCTCCATTCCATGCATCCTCATATCTCTCTGTAGCTCTATTACTTCTTGGACTGACATTAAAGGTTCAATCAGGAATGCCACAAGTTTACCGGATATTTCTCCATTCTTCCCTTGACTTTATCAGTGCAGTAGAAAGAAAACCGCAAGTTAACACAATACTGCATTGTGCAGCCCATAGACCTATCATGCAGATTTTACATGCTTAGGAATATAAAGAATGCTTGGCACAGACACAGAGTTGTAATTGAGACCATCTCTGAGACTGATAAACTGTTCTAGAAATGACACATCACCCCCTTTTTCTGTAGATGCCCAGTAGTATTTGCATCACAGTCCTTATTTTAGGGTATGGTCCTCAGTTTGACGCAATTTACCGGTAATTACATTTTTTTGTTTTTTTCCAGAGATAAATCTCATCCAAATGAAACCATACCTCCCTTATCTAGTACCGACATCTCTGGGCTGTTTAGAAAGATTACTTTCATGAAGTACTGGATACAGTCCGAACCTGAGAAATTATTTCTATGTACTGATTCTCAAACACATTCAACATCTTCGAGAAGTTTAGTAAAGTGGTTCTTGTAACTGCATTACTAAAACAATAAAATCAAAATAAAAAATAAAATTAAAGTCTTTACTATTTGTTTAGTAATAGCATTTGACAACTATAGAGCACTGTAACAGTAAACTAAAATCCACTTAAATTTTTATTACTCCTGCTTCAAAAAAAGAAATAAAAGATATCACTTGTAAAATTCTTGTAAGAAGTAGTCAGAAGTTTCCTCATGTTATTGATGTAGTTTATAACTGCTGTTAGATACTTGATGTGGCAATATTTACATAAAAGGATAAAATCCCTGTCGTAATAGAACCAAATTGTTTTTAAGAACTTTTTGGATTACTGTACACTGCTAGCATATATGAAATCAGTCAGAAATGTAAGAGTGGTTTCCATTTAAAATTTCCCAAGTATGAAAGAATCTGTCCTTTACGCATGATAAAATCTAGTGACACAGCAAAATATTACTGCTGCAGTGTCCTCAAGGTATGCCCTTCGGAGAGTCCTGTGCTGCTTGCTCAGAAGTGCTGCAATAATCCATTAAGTGAAAATCATTTACATGCACAAAACTAGCTCAACTGCTGAATCATGAAGTATATAATAATTGTGTCATAGCTTTTTAGCTTGATAATGCTATTTTCTTTTAAATTTTCTCTGTAAATATGTTTCAATTATTCCTTAATAAAGACAGTTACTTGGATAGGCAAATTATTAAATACTAAGTAGGATTATTCTATAATAGTTCGTTGGGTTTTTTTAAATCTATATAGACTTCGTACCTTGTTATAAAACTCATAATGGGTTAAGCCTCAGAGAGTGTAAGTATTATCACCATTTCACAGGTAAGGAAACAAACTACAGAGGGAAATTGCTTCCACAAGAACTCCGAGCACAGCTGGTTAAGCCTTGTTCTGATCTCTTATATCTTTAATCACACACCACACCACTTCTACAGATCTTATCATAGATTTGTTACACACATCATCCACATAGTGCGCATTACCACAGGTACCTAATACACAGAGGGCTAACTTTTTATTTTTCTTTAGTTTTAGGTATCATGCTTCTCTTCAAACACTTCAGCCATTAGACAAAAAAAGCATACTTAAAAGTGGTCTCTAAAGTTAACATTTCTTCCAATACCTATAAAATAGGTTTCTGAAGACCTGAAAAGAATTATTATTTATTGCACTACGAGACCTAATGGGTAAGTATTAGCAATGCACAGCAACATGTACCCGAGATCCTAGGTGTTAATATGCTGGGTTTGTATACTGATACACTGCAAGTGGGCAGTGTTACCTTAATTTTTTACTCTAAATAATGAGGCTGGAAGCCTCAAAGAATGGGAGAGGGACCCTCCAAAGTTTGGGCAAGGAAAATAGAAGCCTTCCACAACCAAGGTGGAAGAAGACCTCGTGGATGGTTCAGACTAAAGTTCCATCTTGCTCAATAGCGTTTTTTTCCTGCTACTAGATTCAGAACACAGAAAACTGCACGACAGTAATTCATCTCCAGAACTTCTCCCTGCCACAGCAATTTGCAATTCAGGAGCTGTGTGAATCAGACATGTTTCAGCAAACCCAGTGGATTTTTCCTTTCACAAACATACCTATTCACTTCAACCTTCATGAAACCTTAGTAACCTATGATATCCTGCAGTAAGGAGTTTCATAACTTACCTGATATGTGAAGAAACACTTTCTACACCTACACACAGCAGTTTCCCTTGATGCCCGCTGGTTATCACACTGAGAATGGAAACAGATATGCAAAGGTAATAGGCAAGGGGGTTTGGACACATTCGTGGGAAGCTGGAGTGCTGCTTTCTAACCTAGGGCTGAGGAGAGTATTTTAACTGCGACACTTTAATGAAAGTAGGTCAAAATCTTGCTTATTCCCAGAAAGGGATTTGATGTTCCGACTATCAATAGTGTAGAGTGCAATGCTGAGTCAGGTACTTTTTCAAGCATAGCTCATCAAGACGTCTGCAATGAAAAACGTTACTGCTCGCTACACCCACTTGCAGTTGGGTCCACATTACAGTCCACTGAGAACATCAGCAACTCCAGGCAAGTGCTGAACTGCTCCCTAAAAGCACGTGCTTTCAACTACAACAGCCCTCAGCCAGCCTCCCTGGTCTTTACAGGATGCCACACGTAGTTTGGATATCAGAAGTACGCAACCTTCAAATTAAATCAGAAAACCTAAGGATGCACAACTTAATTTTGTTAAAAGTTCTCATCTCCAAACCACGCTAGCTTTTTTAATTCTTGTTTCCCTCATCTGGCTGGTAGCAAACTCTGAAACAGTCAGAACACAGACAGGCCAGTCTCAATTTAGGCTCCAGCTACAAGACCAATAATCAATAAACTGTCAGCAATTTATAATTTAATTAAAATACCATGGACATTGCTGTGTCCCTGAAACATTAAGTTAGTATATTTTCTCCTTATTTTGAGACACAGTAAAAAAACATATGAAAATGAGAACCAGAAGAAAATAAAATGGCCAAAGAAAGTACCTAAAAGGAGATTTAAGAGTTTCCGCATGACCTGATCTGGCCGACAGCTAGCCATGCTTGTGTCAATTGCTACATAAAACATTTACAGTATTTTGTGGATACCGTGGTGTAGGTACAGGTATCTTATTAAAACTCCTGTAACTCTAATAAACATGTTTTCTACTATCACTTCTCAATTGCCTAATGCTGAATTCAGTGAATGACAACCTGGTTAATCATGCAATCATTAATTTTCTTCCACTTAATTTTCAACCAGTTAAATGCTTTTAGAGAAGATGTATTGTCATGTCATTTGGGAAAAAAAAAAACAAACCAAACCACACAACCAAACTGAGGCAGATTATACCTCAGCTTCACAGAGACCGAGTTCTGAAAACATCCCATCTAGCACACAGTAAGTGCTTCTATCAAATTTTCTGCCATTTCAAAAAAATATGTTAATCTTAAACATTAACGGAACATCTTCAAATGGTGATTGTATCATAAAATAACCTTACTAACTGCTGAAGCCTCAAGTCTAGATATATTTTTCTCTTAGTAGCAATTATGCTGACTCTCTACTTTCTGATAAAATCATATGATTAACTATTAAATAAACCTAGAATAAGAAAGCTCTAGCTTACCATTACCTTTTGGGAAGACCAAACGAAAAACATTATAGCAAGTAAAATAAAACTAGATTGGTGTCTCTGATATGAGCTAAATATTAAAAAGCATTTGTTAACACTTTGCAGACAACATATTTAAAAACAAAAATTAGCATCACAGGTCATGACTGACAATGGAACAGGTCCAGCAGAACACTAAACCTATGCTTGAAAGTACCTGGTGCAAAGTCCTGGGTTTGGGTGCCATAAAAGACAAAATATTGACAATAATGTCAGCGTTTCTCTTGTTTCTTGAATGGTCATCAGTAGATGAACACTGCTTTTTTGGGGAAACTAACTCTCTTCTTCAAACTTATACTTTTGTATGAAAGAAGTTTTTATTGTCTCACCCCATGATCCTTTAATGCTATTAGAAGGACATCATGTATTTAAAATGTAATTGATGAAAAGGAAATGCATGATTAATAGAAAACACAAAAAATATTATGCACGTATCAATAGGGAGAACAGCGTCATCCAGTTTTGGATGATTAGGCAAAATAGCTAGGCATTACTGCCAGTCTACAATACAGATTATAGTAGTAATGTCAAGGATATGACAATAGCTTGAACTTGCTTTTATCTATAACTTCAGCTTTTTCTCCCTCCCCCTGCTCTGTCCTTCAGAGCCAAGGAATGTCTGCACAGAATTACTTCTCTACAAGTTTCCAGTTTTCAATATGTTTAATTAAAATCTGGAAGTTTTAGCAAGTTTTTTCAAGCTAAATTGGTTTAAATCAATTTAGTCTTTCATATAGTAAAGTAGCCCAGCTAAATTAGACATGAATTTATGGACTTTCTGTAAGTCACAAACTCTGCTTCTACTGTTTTATAAAGTGTATACTTAAAAGACAATTTAAGGTTTACAAAAGCAACGGCATCTGTAAACCTGGCAACCTAAGTCAGGATCTGTCCCATGCTTCAGCTACATTTGAAAACTCCTAAAAAGACACAAAAAAGTGCACTCATACTGCAGAAGGAAGGGGGAAGTATCCAGCAGCCTTTTCAATTAACTGCTACTAACAAATCAACCTCCTATTATGCCAGATGTTAAGTATAGTTCAATTATAACATCAAATTAGTGTAAATAAGATGTTCAACAGAAAATATACCTCTATGCTCCTATAAAGAAATGCTGATGAAACTCTGATTTCCGTACTTCATGGCAGTTCTGATTTACAGAAATGTTGTAAACAGGAGATGCATTCCAGGAACCAGAGTGCCAGCTTTGATAAAACAAGCTCTGCGGTACGCAGGCATGAAAGAAAAACAGAAAGGGGAACAGGTACAAACTGCATCCAGACCAGAAAACTGCACAGGGACAAAAAAACCTGAACAGAAACAAACTCAGAGCAAATTAGAGGTTGTAGTATCTCCAAGACTAAGGAGAAAGGTGTCAGGAATACCATAACTACATATTTAAACTTTTTTTTTTTCCCCCCATAAAATACCTAATGTTACAAATATATACAAATATAGATAAAAAATATTAGGTTGCATTTTCAAGTGATCTTTACTATGCATGCATACTCACATATTCTTTAAAACTCCTTTAAAGTAACTGTAAAGTTACTACAAACAAGTACTCTAAAATTGGCTCGTCTGTGCTAACTGGGTTCAATTATCACAGTTATTAGTACAAACTTTTCCTGTTAAATCAAGCATTCATAAGTGACTTGTATAGAATGAGGCTAAAGAAAGTACTTTTCCTTCTATGAACTCCGTCTTCCTACCTGAAAATCTTCTGTCAAATTTTATCAACACAGAAGCATAAACTTGCCTGTAAAACATTTAAAAGCAGTTTTAGAATTGCATACAATATAAAGCTTTTACCTGGAACAATCCAACAATCTTTGTTTAGGAAATGTTTTCCAATTAGATGATTCCAGTTAGACTTACTATGAGGGTGGTGAGACACTGGCACAGGCTGCCCAGAGAAGCTGTAGATGCCCCATCCCTGGCAGTGTTGAAGGCCAGGCTGGATGGGGCTTGGTCTAGTGGAAGGGTTGGAACCAGATGGTCTTTAAGGTCCCTTCTAACCCAAACCATTCTATGATTCCATCATGTCAAAGAGGTGCAAGTCAGTCATGCTTCTGGAGCACTTCATGACTCAGGGAAGATCACAGCTTGTATTCAACCAGCCTCCACCACAACCAGTGGAGCTGACATGGAAACCCCACTGGTATTCATTTTGCAAAAGAGGAATCCACAACTTAGGGGCAGGAGTGCTTTCCACATGGAACTCCAAAGTAGAGGGTGAAATATATAGCCTGTAGCATGGGTTTCCTCCAGTTAATCATGCACAAACAGAATGGGAGATGGTACAATCTACTCAATTTGACATACAAGTCTTGAGACTTGCTAGCTTTTGGAGACAAAAGCCAATGTCAGTAGAGATGGTTGGTTTAGAACACTTACTGTCTTCCCCGCTAAATCATGTCAATACCACAGTTTGCAAAAAGCTTTAAAACTTCTTCATCTAAAAGGACTATAATTGACACTTGGTAAGCAGCTAAATATTTTTAAACTGTTGTGGAAAACTATGATTTTAGGAATGTATTTGCAGGTGCTGCTATTCATAAAGGACTGATGCAATAAAAATCAAAGCAAATGAAATAGAGTTGAACATTAAAAATTTAACATTTATTGTTAATTGATTTCCAGTGGAAATCTGCTTGCATATCACTAAGGAAAATGAATGTATCACAAAGAATATTTTAAGATACATTAGAAAACAAGGAATGAAATAGAAATTATTTTATTTCCTCATTAGAAAGGATAACCTGAAAAACAAGGAAAAGGAGACTCATAACTGCAGAAAAAAGGCCACTAAAGACCACATTTGACTGCAAGACCACACTCTCCTCTTGCTTATAACACCAGATGCGCTAGTGTTATTACCTCGGTAATAACAAAGCCTTTAAGGAGTTGCTCTAAAGTTTCTTTCATCTATTCCAGGATGCAGCCATACATTTGTTGATTACTGTAATCACAAGGAACCTATAAAGTAACTACTGATTTATGGTTAATAGATAAAAGGAAGCAACTGATTAAAAAAAATTATTCATTGGATGTTTTCAGCTCTGGGATGAACTCCCTTTTGCTTTCATGCATCAACATCCTGGACAAGGGGCAAAACATCTAATCATCTGACATTTTGGGAAATTCCACAGACTAACACCCAAAAATTAAAAAGGAAAGGATTTTGGAAACTTTAAGATCTTATTAACAACCACTTCAGAATTCCAGTGAAGGATTAGGACCCAAGAAAAGTTCAAACCAAGCTAGTGTATTTCAAAAACACTGCAATATAATTTCATTAAGATACAGCTAAGAGATAAGGGAAAAATGAAGAAAACATGGGTCCAGAGGCATGATACACTGGTCTTAGAAATACTTTATCAGGGCAAGTTTCTTATGAGACTAGAGGGGAGGAGGCAGGGACAAGAATAGTCCAGGCAGGGGCCCCACCTTGAAGAAACAGTTTTAAGTCTTCATCCACAAAATAATATACACAAAACTACTGGAAACAGGGCAAAAAAACCAGCTCGAGTTTCCCTTCCTGAGTTAAGGCACTCATTACTGACCGCAGTTATCCCTTTTCTTTGTGGCTAAATGAATTGATCTTGCATTACCTGGAACACAGATAGCAGCAAACCACACAGAAAGGGTAACAAACCTCCCTTCGAAAAACTAAGCATCTGTGGACTGACAATGATCTAGAAGACAAAGTTTCCGGGTTCCCAGGCAGGCACTCTTAACTACTGAGGAGCCACCATTAAAACCAGTGCTGCTTTGCAGAAACAACTTTAAGACTCTCTGGGCTAGGGAGGGAATATGATTTGAGTTAGGTGATGGAAGGCACTTCTCTGGCCAAGGAATGTCCAGGTGGCACTTCTTGTTTCTGTGTGTAATATCTGAGAACCTTTTGGACAGATTTTCAAAGGAAACCAGGCTTATGTAATTGTGTCTGTTCATCTACCCGTTGGGCCCTCCTTAATTAAATCCTTAACTCACTAACAAATTTCAAGCAAAAGCTGCCAGTAGTCTCAAAAAGAATTAAGTTCCTGCAAGTTTTATTAAGCAGGGGGGTGGGGGGAAGGCATCCAGATGAGAAGACAGACACAAATTAGAGGTCCTGCTTTGTGAAAGGCTGTAGTAGCACATTAGCAGCCATCCCTTCCATGACACCAGCC
This sequence comes from Falco peregrinus, assembly GCF_023634155.1. Classification (NCBI taxonomy): domain Eukaryota; kingdom Metazoa; phylum Chordata; class Aves; order Falconiformes; family Falconidae; genus Falco; species Falco peregrinus. The sequence continues at coordinate 45,494,402 of NC_073722.1, forward strand.
GGTCCCCAGACATGTCCTGACTTGCCAGCACACAGGCATCTCAGACCCAGCCACCTGTTGTCTTGTGAGAGCTGCTGGGACAGGAGGCACAGCGCATGAATTTCTCCAATAAAGCACCATCGTGCCTGCTATCTTTCTGCAAAATGGGGTCCAGCTGATTGATGCGTGTTGTATGTGATCACAGAAGGCCTGCTTGCTGTGCATGTGCCTCCAAAAGGGCTAATTCTGTTAGAGGATCCTGCCTTGTCCTAAGCGCAAATTGCACATTAAACTGCTCAAATCTGCCAGAGGAAAGAAAATGAGGATGATCTTAAGTTGTGTAAGGTACTTAAATTTCATCCGTAAAGTACAAAGGGATTTCAAGATGCTGATGATTTCAGATGGGCATTGAAGTAGTGAGACACCTACCTTCTGTGTAACTCCTGACTTCGGGTGCCTGTATCCCCTGCAGATCCAGACTGAGGCATGTTGCTAGGCTGCCAACAACTGCCAGGCAACAAATCACAGCGTGCAGATTGAAGTCACGCTCACCATGCAACATATTGACCATGTTTTATTGTTAAGAAATCAATAATCTGCGTTGCCATAATCAAACGTAAGATACGGTCATATTTTTCCCAGGGGAAAAAAAAATAAGAATAAGACAAACTGTAAATCATTCTTATTGCCCTTCCAAAGTAAAATGTATATACCCATTCTTCAACCTGTTATAAAATCAAATTAATTTCAATATTAATGAACAAAGGCACTCACGTTGCACAAGATGTAATTAAGATTCCTACTGCTTCTTTCTGAGCTACTTCTATTCGTTGCCCCACCAAATTATTAAAACAAAGCAGTTACTATGGTAACTAATTCATTCTCTGCATTATTATATTGTTTCTAAACATCAGCATCTAGTCATTCTGACTTACATGCCCTAAATTCCAGCTTGAAATTCTAAACTTTTGTCTTGTTTGTCAGAAAAGGCCTTTACAATCTATGCATTCATGCAGATAAGGATAGCCACAGTGCAGCTGCTTTTGTTTATTGCAAGAAGTAGTAACTGTTACTAAATTCTTTGAGTTTGATAAATTGATGTGCCTGCATGCAAGCGCAAAGCAGCACTCAGGGAACAAGGATGGGAGTTTGTGGAGTGCTACACAAAGAGGCAAACATGACCATCTGCAGGTTAGATAAACTAACAACAACAACAACAAAACATGGCTGGCAGATGTTGCGGAAACTAAGCAACACCTGCCTAAGTCATATCAGATACCCAGAAAAAAACCCACATGGGTATGACTGATGCAATCTTCAAGAAAGAAAGGAACAGCCGGAAACAAGACACAGTGATAAAATTGCCTGGGAAAAAGTTATATTAGCATTTATTAAAACTATTGCTTCAAATGTACACTCCTTGACAAAAAAAGACATTTATCAGGTGTTTAATTAACACTTAAATTATTTTTAATTACCTATTAACAGGAGTCATAGTCTAATTGTATTGGAGTGTCATGTAACACATGAGGAAACTTTCTGAAAAATACAAGTAGGATCAAAAGAATAAAGACTCTTTCCTCTTCATCTTTTGCTGTCCTGCTACCATTGCCTGTAATTTTTACTGGGTTTTTTGGTGTGTCTCCATTTAATTGGCAAAATTAGATGTTTGAATATTTAGTGGATAGGATGATACTTTGAAAAATAAGCATCAGGAAAAGGAAACATCAGTAATTTTGAGCAGCTAATTTCTGGTTTAAAAAAAAAAACCAAACACATCTACTCAAAGTCATAAGCAATTTAAATTTAATCTTCAAAGGAATGGAAGAAAGAAGGAACCTTCTTTCTTAAGCACCTGAGCAAGGTCACAAACCACTGCAGAGTTCTGGATCTAGAGTGGTACCAATGGACACGCTTTTACCTGCTGCAAATTCCAGTTAGCATTTCACAGTTAGCAAAGCCTTGGTTTTTAAAGGGATTCCAAGAGTACTACAACAGCCCGCTGTTATTTATATCACAGTAACTCTGAAAGTCTCCCACTGACTGTTTTCTGTCAAAGGAAAATAAAAGGCACAAAGGCAGAGAAGCAACTTTTGTTTCCTAACCTACTATCTGACTTCAGAAGAGCTAAAAGATAAAACAGGTTTCTTGACTCCAAATGGCCTGTCCATCAGATCATGATGACTTTTCTGAGGAGGAGAGATCTCTCTGCAAGATACTTTTCCCCGGCAAAGCCTCCACGCAATTCCTCCTGTTTAAGGAGAGGCACCCTTCAAGTTCAGTACTGACCTCGTGGAACAAGGACACAAGGACGGAGCAGCAGATGCCTTCAGCACTGGAAGGCTGTCTCCTCTTTTATTTTCTTGTTTCCACTTGCATAATCACGCTCCCATCCTGACTGCGCTAAGGGAGGAAACAAAATAAAATCCTTTTTTGCATCTCGGGCTGCACTTCCCTAAGGATGGGAACTGCTGCTATGAAAGCTGAACATGTCTGCTTTAATTAGATGACTAAAATTTTTCAGTATGTTTACCTAGACACTTAATCTTCGTACACTTCGGTTTTCCAGAGCACAGTTTAAAGCAATGTATAAATCTAGGGCTTCCAGAGCATCTTCCCTGACCCCAGGCAGAAATAAGTATATATTACCACCAAGTACTTAGACTTCTAAAGCTTTTAAAGGTTTTGCCAGGTACTCATCTGCACTGTATAAAAGCAAATATCTAGTCTGAAAAGTTTTTTAAGTTCTCTGAAGATTATTCAGGAATTAGTGATGAGGTGTGGTTAAGTACTGGATTCTGATTCAAATATATATGATAATACAAATACAATGATTAACACCCTGTAAACCCAGTGTCAGGCTATATTGTTTACTGTATTTAACACTGTCTTTGACACTAACATTAAATAAAACTCTTCTGACTTCATTATTATAGCAGTCAGAAGTAGTATACTGGATATATCACAGCTGAATGTAGTGGCTGTCACAAGCAAGCAGTGTATTTTACTTCAAAATATCAATGAAAATGTATATACAGATAAAGTATATAATGCTGGAAACCACAAAAATCACAGCTTCTCTTTAAAACATTTGAAACTTACATCAGTGGCCTGAAGATTTCAGCAAAATTTAAAAATCTCATTGAGAGTCTTTCCTCTGTAGGGCTTTGCCCCCACCACCCCCCAGTTTTCTTGTTAAAATAATGCTTTTAATTAGCAGCTACTGTTCAGCATCATTTAGGGCAAAATGGGCTTTTAAGCTCATTTTCTTTTTATACAGTTTGCATTGTTAGTAGTGATACCTCTGGAACATTGTAGTAGCTTAAGTGCATGCAAATTCAAAAGCTGTTTAGGTAGCTCATAATGAAGATTCAAATTGCAAAAGCAGGTTTCTGCAGCAATTCAAAAGAAAGCCAAAACCACCTTGCACCATAAATACTGAATAAACTATTAAGGATAAAAACAAAACCCAAGCATAAGCATGTGCATAAGCATTTCAACTATAACTGTAATGAGATAAAGAATGGTTTTGCATTGGGGTAAACATACCTCAAATACACAGATAACTTTCACTAATGTGCGGGAAGTGACAAATGATCTTGTTGTGACAATTCACAGTAGTATTGTTTTCATTTTATTATTTCAAAGTCAACTTATCTTAGTCCTTAGAATAACCTCCCTGTTCTTTGAAGACAAGTCTTATATAACAGATTCAATATTTTACCTAATTCTTTTTATTTCAAGCTCATACAAATATTTTCAAAGTACTTACAGGCAATACAAAAATAGTGTTAACTTGTTAAAACACCCTTGTACATCACACAAGAACTCACGCATTTTTATTTTAAGATACTTGTATCTTCAGGTAACTTTGTTTACTTCTAGGCTTTTCTGCTGGGGTTATTCATAGAAAACTCTGCTTGCTTAAACAGTTTCATTAGTTACAGTTGAAAGATTTGATGGCTGTTCCTCCAGAAAGGTTTTGGTATCTTTTACTACCTGGTTCCTAATTTATTTTATACTGGATTGCTAGGGAGAAAAGGAGTTTTCTCCAGGTCAAAATCCTTATTTATTTGCTGAAGGCACACTTCAGGTTAGAAAATCACATTTTTGTGAAGGTTAATTGTTACTTTATGAAGGAGCAACATTCACTTACGAAACAACAAATGATAAAATATTAGGAATCTTTTAGCTCCCTCTGCTGCCCTAATCCTTCAATAAGCCTTCTAAAGTCTGTCAAAAAGACACCAAGCAACTAGGCAGCCCATTAATCTCCTTTATAAAAAGACTTGGTATATTTAGCATGTCAAGCATTAAGATCAGCACGCAAAAAGAAAAGTCTATAAAGTACTAGGTGATTTACAATTGTCTGCATGTTTTATTATTTCCTTTCTTCCTTTGAAATCTGCAACAAGTGAGACAACCATGGATATTTTCAAATTTGGATGTCAGTTAACTGATAGCTTATTTTCCAAACAACTGGACATCTGCAATTCCCCTTTACATAAGAAAGAGATAAGTGTACTCACTGCCTGGAAACGTTTATTCCTCCTTTCTTTTATTTACACATCAACTTACATAGTACATACCGAGACAGTAAAAATTTTTTTTTAAATTCAGGGGAAACCCAAACATTGCCAAAGTAGGCCATCTCCCTCATTAATATGCAGAAAACTTGTCTTAACTGCCTAATTTCACAACTGCAATGGGTCAAATCACAGTTTAAGCAAGCCAGATAGACCCCATCAGTGGTCATGAAATAACACTTGGTATTTGTCAGTTTGGTACTTTCCACTTGTTAAGAAGCCAAGCTCTCTATTACATGCACAAGCAGGTGGGGGGAAGAATCAGAAATGTATTTTTTAAACTAAGTCACTCTGCATTTCAAGATTTCTTCATACATTTGGAAAGAAGAAAACCAAATTCAATTCATAGCTGCATTCCTCCTGGAACCATCAGTGTAATACATCAGCTGTGAACTGGGGATTCATCTTATTAAATCACATGCGATGTAGCACCACAAGCAGAAAAAAGAAGTTTTAAAAAAACACAGATGTTTTCTTACAGGCAAAGAAATCCTAGACCATATTATTGAAAAGAAACTATTCTTTTTTCTTTTTTTTTCCTTTTGCATTTTTACTGTCCTTCAAAGAGCATAACACTTGGGTATTTGCCAGTATTCAGACCTTCCCAAAGAAAGGCTGCCCTTCATAAAAGCAAAAGATGAGAGATTTTATCTGAAATTTTAGAAATTCATCCCATTAATATGCACTTTTCCAATTTATGATCTTGACCGACTCTTCTTAGGTAATAAAGCAGCACTGTTAAAATAGCTAAAATACAATTCAAGGTTTTTTCTGAGCACTTTTAAAAAGAAAGAGGCAACCTGTGCATAAATAACAACCTTAAGATGTATACCAGTGCTGCATAAAAAGGAAAAGAAACTTGAAATGATTGTCGAGAAGCTCTAAGGTGTGCCAAGAAGCTTTTTGCTTCCTCAAAACCAGAACTAGAAAAACATAAGATCTGTCTGGAGGCATACAGGGTCTTCAGAGACTTCTTATACTTGCATACACTAGTCTTTGCTATAAATACCACATATGAGGTGCTCTGGAAAGAAATTTCTGCTTTCAAGCAATCATCAAACTGGAAAAGTCACTCTCACAATTTCGTAGTTACATTTCCAGTATTGTGCTGTAGTTTAATCCCTAATACCTGTGTAAACAAGCAAGAAGAACTGTAAGAGGAAACACCCTTTTCCTCCTCCCAGTTTCACCAATGTCCCTAAGCTCTCCCCTTTAAATAGTTTTCTACATCTTGGCAACCCACTAAAAGCAGTGGCTGACTGAGCACTATATATTATACGATGTAATGTATTTAGAGAAAATTCACTGTGTTCATCGAGCCCGATTACAGATGATTCAAACAAAGTAAAATTTTCTTTGGACTGCAGCCACCTTCTGTTGCCTTCCTAGTTCATTTATTAGCTCCCAGCAAATTCGACAGAGGTCAGAAACCCCCAAGGTAACTTCCAAGCTATGGTCAGTAAAACATACACACATCTAATTAAAGATTCCTAGAATATAAGCAAATACACAGCATTGTTTACAGTTTTGTTACAATATAAAGTACAATAATACCTTAATTAGAGATAACAACTTTTCAAAATGCCAAAAACATTTAGAATTTTTCAAATTACCCACAAAATGAACACGTTTTATTTTTGCACTGTGACACTTCCAACTGTTCTGCCAAATGTATACTATTATAATTACGCTTTGCAATCACCAGCATCAGTAGAAAGGGGGACAAAGAACAATATAATCAGTAACTAATTAAAGTTTCACATGCCTTGATACTATTTATCTTCAAGGGGAAAATGCTAAATGTTATTTTATAAATTTGTGAAGTGAATTTAATGTCAGCATCTCAGAGTGCCTAGAATCATGCCTTTATGCCTACGTGTAATTCACAGCTACTGGTGGAAGTTAGAAATCAGCATTTAATATCTGGCTTCTTCAACGGACAGTCTTCAATGGGAAACCTCTGAAATGTGCACGAAAACATAACTGCAAGCTTTAGGATTAGCAGCAAATACTGTTTCATATTATAGAAATCACTGAAGGGAATCATAGGTACCTCAGACAAAATTACTTACTCAGCTACGTTAAAAGACAACTAATTGCTCCCAAAGTAATAGAATCTGGATTTTTTTCTGCATTGAGTATCAACTGAAATTTAGTACTACTACTACCGCACTATTGTTAACTCACAAGGTAATAGTAAATCCAATGATGCCTGTTCAATTTGTTGCTTAATTTGCATGATTAGTTACTATAAGGAAGTGTGCAAACTACCTGAAGCCACAGGAAAGCAGTTCAACTCAAATAATATTGTACATGCAGTTATCTAACTTACAAGGGCATTTGTGGTAATCCATTAAACACAGAAAAAGCTGTGTGCAGCCTGCTCACAGGCTCCCAACACAAGCATCTTGTGAATCAGGCCCATACCACTAATTTTTCAGAAACTGAATTTCAACTCATTATCATCCCCTCCTCAAACAGGAATACAAACAGTAACAAAATGCTGTATGTGACCACCACACCACCAGTGTCTCTTTATGGATATAACAACGTATTAATGTCTGCCCATCACAAGTTTTTATGTTAAACAATTTATGAAAAAACATTTAGTTAGTAATAGTAAATCACTGTATCCTGTTTTTAAGTGGAACATGCAATAAAAGGAAACTTATCTTAAAAATAATTCTTTTGTGAGGGAAAAGGTTAAGAGAAGCTATACACAAACTGATGAACAAAAAAGCTGACTGAGAAGATAAACCACCTTTAATAGCTATACAGCTCAATACACTTCCTGAGCTTTGTAAAACATTACGCATAGTTCAAAAATATGAAATACTTAGGTTGTGTTATGGAAGGCACATATATCACAGAACAACTCTGTACATTTATATTCAAACCTGAACAGGACCATATGTAAGTAAAAGCCTTTTCAAAACAAACCACTCCCCTAATTTTTATCCAGCTTGACACAGTTGCAGCGAGAGTGATTTAAAAATATCAGCCAGAGATGTGTTTACAAACCTCAAAGAACATTTGAGCACACAGACACTCAAAGAGCAGAATACAGCTTGGACACTAAAGAGCCAAATTAGATTTCTGTAACCATAAAATTTCAAGCGTTTTTCCATATCCATTGTTTCACCGCCTCTCCTCTTGATCATCTTCTGTCTGGTCTTCCCACTATATTTTTCCAACATGGCCATTTGTCTAGCATATCGAAAATGGGATTAGGAAGCAGAGGTGACTAAAAAAACTTTTCTCCTACATTATTTTTCAACTGGATCAATTCCCTATACTGCATGGCTGCACAGATTTTACCATATGATGCAGTGAATTGTGCAGGGCTGGGAAAAATAAGCCAGACAAAAGGCGTTGATTAAACAGCATCACCAGATGTGAACACGGAGCCTGGGGGAAGCTATTTTAAACCATCACAGTGGCTAATGGTCTGTCACCTCTCTCCCCGACAACATTCCTTGCCACATCATCACAGACTGTTTTCTTCTTAAGTTGTCCTGTTGATCAATATAACAAACCCCAAAGGAGGCTGCAGTTCCACAAAGTGGGTTGAGCAGATCTAACTGCTGGCTGCCATCAAAAGGGACAGGTTTCTCCGTCCTCCTCACAATTTGCCAATTTGGGTGACTAACACAGGCAAAAAAAAAAAAAAAAAAAAAAGGCAGCTAACATTCTGCATTTTTTATTGAGGCGTCAGATCCAGAGACCCAAAGATGAGGACCTGAGACTGGCAGCACTCCACCAGGAGGGCTCCTAGGACATTTCCATCTGATCTGACTGCAGTGCTGCCCAAAAAGAGGGGCAGCCTTCCCAAATTCCCCATCCTCGGCTGCCAGATCCCCATTTCTCTGAGCTGGAATTAGTCTCCAGTGAGCCAACCAAACTGACCACTTGGCCAACCAGTCTAGGTGGGACACAATATCAGTTTGGACCTGACAATCATGAGCAGGCTTGGCTGGTTTTAGAAGAGACTAACAAGGAGATTAATCATCTAAACCAAATGTGGAACTGCACCCTTTGATGCTTTGAAGAAATGCCTTTCTCTGGCTATGTCAGGGTAAGTGGTCCCAGCACCCCTCGTTGATCCTTTCCAACTGCCTCCCTTTAATGCAACTGCTTTGTCAGCTGAACGGTGACCTGGACTGAGGAATTTACCTAAATGGAAAATATTCCAACAAAATGTTTATTTATAGTATGAGTCATCTTCTTAATCTAGCTCGTTATATGGTTACACTCATATTGGCACAAAGAAAGGGGAAAACACAAGGACAGAAATCAGCTGCCAGGGACTGCTTACACCAACACAGCTGCTAGGAAAAAAAAGTCTCAAGACCAATGCATGGAAGAGCAAATGTTTCAGCTGCAGTTCACTGCTTCAGTATTAGGCATGCTGTAGAGACCATGTGCCCAGGAGTCTGTACACTTTCTCCCAACACATCAAAATGGGTTAGTAAAGAAATTAACTATTCCCTTGCCTTTTAAGGAGAAGCTAACATTCCAATATAAAAATTAATTTAGCCCAAGTAATGCAAGTATACTCTTAAAAATAGAGTTCCCTATTCCCTCAAACTGCTTTCACACCAACCCTAAAAGCAAATCAACAAAGAATACCTGGAACATACAACTTGGTCATTTGTGTCTTAAGGTAAAATGACTAACCAAACTGATTACAGTCCTTTCACTACAATTCAGACTATTTTTACTAATAATCATTAAAGTTTGGGGGTCTTTGGGACTTTTTTTGTGTTTTCTTTTAATTTGATTTTCTACTGCCTTCCTAGGACTAGATACAGGCTGTTAAATCAATCTATATTAAGTAAGCCTGTAGAGAAAGACCCTTGAGAACTATGTGGTCATCTTATCCTTTCACTATTATTATTTTATATAAAACCACAATCTTTCACAGTGTTTGGGTAGAGTGTTATAAAATGCAACGATGAAAGCAAACTTAACTGTAGAACAGTATGGAGTTCACATACTAATTGCTTTTATCTGTCTAGGTCTCTTTTCACCCCAAAAAAGCCTTTGTGCAGAGTTAATATCAACTCAACAGGAACTGCAACTGAACTAAAATACACTGAATGACCAAAAGAGAAGAGTTCCAGTCTTCAGAAATATTAGCAATCCATGAAATTAACAAAGTTAACATTACAAATTGAAATGTCTAACCTTCAAATATGCGATCCAGACGTTGCCGCTTCACTTTGTGTTTGTCCATTAGAGACATAAGAGTGGAAGCTCAAAGAACGTCTCCACACAGCTTGGTGATGGTCTTCTCAAGCCAGCCACAAATCAGAAATGCTTACTGTCTTTTATAAACTTACTTTCACCTGTGAACAGAAAGATAAACTTCTTAAACTTTAAAAATATGGAAAATTTTTTCACCTCTTTCCAGAAAAATGATCTATAAATAATTCAGATAATTAAAGACATGAAGTTCTTAAATCCTATTAGGTAGGTGATATTTCACAACAAACTGCCTTCTAAAAACGTTGAGATGCAAAGCACACAGCACAGCTCAAACAAGCCAGTATAAGAAATGCTCCAGGACAGCTTGTTTTCTTTTGACTTTCAAATACTCTTTTCACCCTTTCACTAAACACATCACCAGCTGAAGAAGGTATCTCAGGCAGGCACAGGTACAGGATTTCCATAGAACAACAGAAATGCGTCCACCCCGAATGAAACTGGAAAGCCACACTTCCGCATCATAACATTCACAGCAAGAGACAAAACCTCTTTTCATTCTTAACTTTTAAGCTTTCTATGATAAATAAACCAGAGTTTGATACCTGAAAGTTGAAGGAAACTTTTCAAGGAGCACAAACCGGAGGAAATGCATCACGGTGACAACACAGAATGCCAACATCTATATCAACCAAATGGCATTTAAAGCAGGTTTATGCATGACTAGGCAAGCTCTTTGGCAGCAAATACCACTAAGCACTTTTCAGATACCATGTAGCTGGGCAAGACAGCGTAAGGGTATTGCAACAAGCAGTCTGCATTTTAAGCCAAACCACTGAGAAGCAGGAAGGGGGGATGGGGAAAGAGAAGAAAAAATCCCCCAACAATAATCTAATCGTAGTGGTAAAAATGCACAAAAGCAAGTGGATGGGCTAAAACTAAGAGTACAGATCGTCTAAAAAAGCAGAATCAGAGCACCGCTGCCTTTAAATATCTCAGTAGACTTTAAGAAAGAAACTCAGAGAATGCTGTATTACAAGCACAGCGCACATGAAAACAAGCCAAATAATCCACTTCCCTGTTCCTTTTTATTCCTGCCCAACAGCTTTCAACATCAGTGGAGAGCATTAAATGTCCTTACAAGTGACTGAACCTGGAAATCTGCTTGTATCTTTTTAGAGGCTAAACTTTTCTACAACCATAAGCAAATTGCATCAACATATTATGAAGATTCATGCACTCCAGGTGAAATGATAAAAATATTTCTAATATTAAGAACTGCATATTTGCATTAAAATAGGTATCTTTACCATCACTACCCTGCTTGGCACATTTGGACTTTTATCAAAGTTCCTTTCTTTGTGTTAATTTTCATTTAAAAATGGAGTGAATGTGCAACACTCATCATGCTTTTAACACTTTATTCAGCCTTATCCTGTGCGTCACTTTCCCTCCATACTTTTTATCCTCAAATTCAAGATTCTTCTCCTGTTTTCCATGTCTGTTCCCAGCTGAATATAACCTCCCATCATGAATGGGAAAAAAAAAATTGATGAAGAATGCAGAAGCCCAGTATTTTCTCTTTAAAAAAAACAAAAAGAATGTTACCATTTTAGAAATTTTCTATTACTTTTTCCAACATTATTTATATAATACAACATTCTTCAGTGTTGAATATGGCTCTAAGATTGCACAAGCATTGCATCAAACCTAATGTGCATTTTAAAACCTTAGAAACCAGCTATATAGCCACCTGCCTTTGCTTAAGCCAACACCCCAAACTTGTGTAGAGGATGAGTCCTAAACCAGTCTTTAATTCCCTTATCACTTCTGGTTTATAATCTACTCCCTTCAGTTATCACATAGAAAGATCTAGAGGATAAGAAAAACTACAGTACAATGAACATTTTAAATACCAGTCATGGTTTAAATTTTTATAGCTTATTTAATTTCCCATCTTGTAGAAACATATATGCCTGCTAGCATCCTTGTGCTGCTTTGTTTATTCATTCAGCAAAAGATTTTTCCAGTGTAGTCATTCTACGTACAAAGCTGGATGACAGCTGTAAAAAACCAAACATCTGTAACTATTGACCTACCACTGAAAGTGTCACCAGATGTTTTCTATCTGTCTACAGTAGCTTCAAAGTGTACCAGATAAATCAAGTAGTTTTCTTTTAAACATTGTCATAAATTTCAAAATAAAACATTTTTGAGCAAAAAAGTAAATTAACATGTTAACACAGTTCTAAATTTAACCCCCATACAGTTTTATTATACTTCATATTCTAACACAAAGAGAAGATGATGATATGGGAAGTATTTCCCAGCAAAACAAAAGCCTTATAATTATGGGAGCATTAGTTACTGCAATTACTAAACCACAACATGAATAATTGTATTTGAGAAATTCACTAAAAATACAAGCACACTGCCTAATGAATTAAAAATCAGAACACAAAATACCAAATGGTATTTAAGATCAGACTTCTGTAGTTCAATACTTATGATAAAGTGAGAATCCAAGTGATTTAAGAATACATACTGCTTATCATGTATGTCAAGTATTAGCTACAAAGCCATCCGAGATACACTCAATGTAAACAACTCTTTTAAGCAGTATAAATTTTAGATGAAAATATACACTGCTGAAAACCATTAGATTTTTTTCCTCAGTTAAGCAGATGATTCCAGTGTTTAAAAATATTTTTAAAGAAACTGCCTCTGTGTATTGCAATCTGAGGCATTTAACTCTTTCTTGAGAAAGGAAGACCTTCACACTTCCTGAGACTTCAAGATAAAAGGAAAAGGGAATCAGGAATCTCCAACATTTTTACAGGAGTGTGAGAAAATCCTACAGGCTAAAACAGGAATGATAAGTAAAATAAATCAACTCTGATTTCAGTTTTCAAAACAGGTAACAATGGTAATGGAGTAAAGGATAAACATCAGCTGCAAGGGAGAAGATTTGAAGGAAGGCCCATTCAAAACCTACAATCTTCTCTCCAGAGAGAGAGAGGAGGAAAAGGAAGCAGACTGAGAAATTAATTCTTTTTAACGAGGCAAACCAGTAGATTATACACATGCTTGTAGGTTGAGACAAACCTTAAATTATTAGGGAAGAACTCCCCTCAAACCCAAAAGGTTGCAACATGCAGTGCAGAACCATTTCCTTTGCATCAGTCTAACAGGAGAAGTTTGTGTGGACCAGATGATGTTTCCACTGAATCTGAACAGGTGGGGAAAGCCCACCAGAAAAACTGTGAAGCGTATCATGCATCACCTCAGATTAGTTAGCCCACTAGCAAAAAGATTCAAACTATAAACTCTGAGCACAGACTTTTACCTATACAGCTAGGAACAGCAAAAGGCTGATTTCTACCTTTGCCTCGCTGTCAGGCAAATAAAATCAAATGACGACCCAAATCAAATGATGAAGCATAAGAAAATCAAAACAGAAATGAAATTCACAGAACAAACTGCTAGATCACTAATACATCGAGAATAAGGTCATGAGGTTTCATGTTACCCTTGGGAATCTCAACCTTCATTTAATTTACTCATTCTAATATATGCTCTTTGGTCTGAAACTATACTGAGTTACTGAAATATTTTTTTTCTTTCTACCATCAACTTTCAAAAAGTATAATATAAAGCTACCATAAGAAAAATTATAAGTTTATATTCCATATTCTATTGCCATCAGGTTTTGAGGACTTCAAAAATTAGATTTCCAAGAAAATCCAGACTAATACTTTGCTTCTCTTTCCCTCCCACCCAAATAGATAAGATTTGTGTTTTCCATGACACCTCACAAGCGTTGAAATGGCCATTCTGCTCAGCCCTGGCAGAAATAAGTAATTATAATGAAAATGTTGTTTTCCTTGTTATAAACATTTTAATTATCCTAAATAATTACATATTTTGCAGTAACTTTGTTTCAGATGGTAAACAGATTATCTAGTCCAATTCCCCTGCCATGGGCAGGGACACCTTCCACTAGCCCAGGTTGCTCCAAGCCCCACCCAGTTGGGCCTTGGACACTGCCAGCGACAAGCCATCCACAGCTTCTCTGGGCAGCCTGTTCCAGTGTCTCACCACCCTCATCATGAAAAATTTCTTTCTTATGTTCAAGTCAACCATACCTAAGATTTCATGGTAAAACAGCCAGAGTCATTGATGAGTTGGATGGGGTGCTCAAGGCAACTGGGGCTGCTCACCAGGCAGAAGGATGCCTTCTGCAATGACTACTGTTGCAACCATATGATCACCAATGTAAATACCTTACCTCACATTTGTTTACCTGAACAGGCGAGAAACAAAAGTTTGGGGTTTTTTTGTCTCTCTTCCCTTCTCCCATTGATGTTTGAATACCTCTTCAGCGAAATGACCACAAGGACTGACAGGATGCATGCCAGTTTCATGGCTGGATGTCAGATATTCCTAGCATCTGAGATATTCTGTGCCACAACTGGTCCCCCAGCTTGTGCAGCTAACAGACCAGCACCAGACTACAATTTTAAACCATACACTCTAGAATAATGGACTTCGCTCTTCCCAAAGCATGACATAGGAAGCTTTTCTGCAAATGTAACTCAATGCACAACCCAGAAATAAGAATTACTCGCTCTACAACAATTATTGATGTTCCCTAAAAGTTAAGTTTCAGACTTTTCCCTTTTTTAGGAAAAGGGCGGGCTACAACCTATACTGAACACAACTTAGACCACAAGAAAGCTATTACTGAGAAATGCAAATTTATGTGAATTTCAAAGTATTTCTGAGGTACAAAACAAAGTATCTTGTGTTTAGCAAAAGAGAGGATAGTATCAAGTTGATAAACAGCAGAAAGCAAAATGACATGTAAAAATGCTAAGTCAGAGAAATCATCTTAGTGTTCAAATAAAAGCAACAATACATTAACATAGCAAAAAGTCAACTTACTGAAGCAATGGCAAAAGACGGGCTCTAATTCCGAGAAAGGGAAAAAGAAACCTGATTATGTAGAAGAAACAGTGTACTTGAAAAAGGTCTACAACTTATACTTGAACATTTCTAATGTCAGCAGCAGCATTGGTTCTGTATAAAATAAAAATTTTGGATCAGAGGACAGGTGGTTCATAATGGAAATTAGGTGATAGTTACATCTCGCTGAAGTTAGTGTACTACACCTAAACATAGAATATAAATTTAAGATTAATATCTGAATATTTTTTTTCTTTTTAAAGTCTGAACGGATTGTTCAACAGTACTTCTCATTAGGACTTTGAAAAATGCCCGATTAAAAATACAGAGGAACCTCAAATAGGAGGATGAGAAAAAGAGAATAAAGACTTTTGTTTGCATGTTTCTTCAAAATGCAGCAATAATAAGTCTGCTACAACAACACCAGAACATTCTATTCTAAAATTTTGCAGGACTGCATTTGTTCTTACATTTTATTTCATGCTGCTCTCCTTTTCTGAAGATACTGTGAATTATACTTAAAACTTCTGCATTATAATACCATCACATCATCTTCACCATACTCAAAATGACTCTTGCAAAGTTTTAAATTACATTTAAAAATAAGTGTGGCCCAAAGAGCAGAACAAAAAGATTAATTGCCAGAAGAAAAAGTATTAGGTCAGTTTTTCTGTGCAGAAGTTGAAGTTATTCCATCTTGTATTACAAAAGCTAATACTGAATTAAAAAGAAAATATATAATTGTATTTGCCTGTCAGACAATTTATCTTGCCATTAAGCGTGGTTAAGCCACTTTGCCTTACCATTAGATGTCAGTACAGTCTAAGAGAAACTGTACAGGGAGCTTCAAGATCAATAAATTAATCACAAAAGTGAAGTAATTACTGAATTAGATGCCAAAAAGAATCTTAAATACTGTTCAAAAAAAGGACTAAACCCCAAGCATTATAATGGCATTACCTAAATCTAAGATGCATCTATCTCAAAAAAGATGGGAGAACTCTAAAAAGAGCTAGGACAGGCAATAAGTACGGTCCAAGGCATAGAACAGCTTGCTGAAAAAGGACAAAAAGAAATGCACTGGTACTCCCCAGCCTGAAGACAACACGACTGTGGGGAATACAACAAATACATATAAAATATGCACCATGTCTCAATTCAACATCTAGGTAGCACACAGTGAAATAGTAACCCAGCATATTAGAAACAATAGAAAGCTTTGTCACAGAGTATGTAATTAAACTGTAAAATCTGGTGTCACAGGTCTTGTGGATGCCAAAACTTTAAGTGGTTCTTAAAAGGAATTAGACAAGTTTATGGAAAACCCATCAGTGGTCACTGACAATAATGGCCACAATGCAAACCCAGGTCAGAAATCCATAAGCTGGTAAATACCAAAGGCAAGAAAAATGTCACGGCATGCTTGCTTTGTTCCCATATACAGCAACCGCTGCACTACTGTTACACTGACCAAATGTCTGTTTACCTCAGCATCCAACAGTTGCAATGAAATGAGATGCCTCATGAAGAGCGGGAGCACAGCAAAGCTGATACTTTCCTTAAGCATCTGCTATTGTCCACTCCTGGAGACAGGACAGGACAGATGCGCCTGAAGTCCCTTCCAACACACAGGCACACCTCACATTCTTAGGAAACTACATCTTAGGATATACTACAACACATACTGACCCAGCCATGCAGGAGGTGAGGTCCACAGCTCTCAGGGATGCACAAAAACCATCCTAACACAAAATAAAACTGAAACGACTTAGTACCATTATGCCTAAAAGATACTGCTGCAATCAGGTTTGACAGTCTCTCCAATATAGATCTTAAGAGACTACTAGAAAATCATCCTAAGTAAAAACTGCTAGTGCCATAGACTTCACCACAGCACACAGTAAGCTCTTCTAGCAACAAGTGTCCTTTATTATGGCTGGTTTTGCTTAATTGTAAGCTTAGCTTAGAATTCCAGTCACCAGATTCTCTTAAAGCTTTGCCTGGCAGATGGAAGAACTTTATGTTCTTTACACAGGTACCTCTTAGGCATCCCCTGATCTACCTGCAGAAGAGACCAAGCTCCTTGACACCCCTAGAACATCATGTTTCTGCTCCTAAATTGTGTCAGACTTGTGCATCCATGAATTCAGCAGCAAGTCACTGAAGTACTGGTCTGCAAGTGCTAGAACAAGACAAAGCCTTGCAGGAGCAGTTATATCAATGTCCAAGGCAGAAGAACCTCTACTGCTCTCTCTCACAGTCCTCAGATACATTCTGGGACTGTACCAAAGATTAAAAGACTTTACACTTGCTTCAGCAGTTTATTCGTCACCACTGCAAAGTCACTTCTTTTTAGGATGGCGTTCTCTGCCCTGTGAGTACAGCCAACAGTCTCTCATTCTGTATTTATGATCTAAAATTTGAACACAGTCTGATAGAGTACAGCTTATCAATGCAAGCTTGATTGCTCTGCAGCATTTCCATCTTTTTTTTTATTCATATCAGCAGTTTTTACTATATTTATCAGTGAAGGGTTTTTTCCCCTGTTGATAAAAATGTTCAAAATAAGGCCGAGAATGCCCCTTATCAGCATGTCATTAGAAACAAAGCATACAGGTTTTTGACCTACTGTTCACTATTTTTTAATATTGTGAAAAAATATTTTGTACTATTCAATGTTTTTAATCAAATTACTTTAGTACCAAGTAAAAGATCTTCCAAAATGTAATGCAGTAATTTGATCATCATAAACACTTATTTTTATGGCACAAGATTATAAAAATGACGTTTTTGACAGGGAACATGGAGAAAACAGTAGAAGTTGCAATAGTAATTCTGTCATTATAAGCTTTTTATGAGATATTTGTCTTTACCATAAGGGGTTTTTTCCCAAGGCTTTTTTTTTCCTTAGTAGCATTCTCTCTCCATTATACATCTGTCCACAAGCCAAAAATTACTCACTACTGAAAATGTATTACTGCAGATGTGTACAACTACAGACAGATGGGAAGCATCTCTGCTAACTCAGATTTCTAGGTCACGAATAAAGCTTTGCTCAGAAGCTCAAACTATGATTAGAAAATTATTAATGGCTACCTACCTGACACACCTCCATTTTAAGTAAAATTAAAAATAAATCCTTTCTGTCAGAAAACACTGGCTCACTGAGCAACATTACAGCTATGCTTCTCAAACAGTATTTCTAAAAACTTCATTTCAGGTATTCAGCACAAGCTTCTTCAGAAAGACTGGCATGGTGACAAGCCTCAGTCTTACCCATGAACAGGTTTAAAGGAAATGAAAATGAAGAGACTGGTGTGGTCTTTCTGAGATTATGAATCTGATTCACTCACATGTTGAATGCCCAGCTTTGCCTCTTCCTCTCAGACGTGAGACACACAACCCAGTGGGTGCGTTCCATATTTGATCCACCATCAGTTTGGTTTGTAAAGCAACACACACATACAGAGTACAGAGATACTGCGGTACCTACTGTTTCACAAAGCACTTTAAAACTCCCAAATGAAAAGCATTTAAAAATTACAAATAAGTGGGTTGTTAGATCAGTGTCGAAGTAATCACTTCCGTATTTTTTGAAGTCTGAAATGAAAGAAAATTAAATTGAACGAAGGTCTATCTCCACTCAACTTTTTCTGAAAAGGCTGAACAGCTGAAAGCCTCCCTCCCTCTTGGAGAGTTAGATATAAGAGACAGTAACTGTGTAAATGAATGAAACCAAATCTGAGGAATTTTGAGAAACAACAGCAGTGAAACTGAACTGCCCCTACAGAAAATAATTCAAAACACAAGGTTTTCATCATTTGAATCAGAAACTCAAGATTAATATTATGTATTTAATATATTAATGCACCTGAGAGAGCATAACAGGATGCAAAATATTAGTCATCACTCATGACAATAGAAAAGGCTAATGCCTCCGTTAATGAATTCTCTAGGTAAGGAAACAATTACTGGTACATTTCATGAATCTCCATTGCTAGCAAGGATTCAAATCAGCAGGGAGAAAAGATTACTTTTAACCTTTTATTGATTTATTGACGCTTTTTTTTTTTCTCTAAGACAGACACAAACCCACATCAAAATGCCAGGCACATGGACTGTGTGTGTACTCCACATGTGAAACTAGCTCGCCTGTCACAGATCTCCTACTGTTGGAAGTATCCCATGGATGTCCAAAAAACTGTGCTCTACAGATTAAAACTACTGATTTAATATATCCTTGTTCAGTGGAAAAGGAAGGGTGCGGAAAAAAGAAAGAAGCTATATGCTGAAAATGAGTAAGAAATCAAGTCTGAAGACATTTAGACTAGAAAGTTAGTAAAGGCTGATTAAGTTTAGAAAATGAACTGTGGGACCTGCATTGGTTTTACCTCTGCCCCAAAAAGCCTAGTATGTTGTATATGAGCACACATGCAACTGTAAGAAAGCATGTTAAGTACTGGGAAAACATTTTTTGAGATTGTATACTTTCCACTTGAACAGTAAACTCAGATATTTAAATGTTATGATTGCACCTCATTTCTTCAAAATCACTTTTATACTTAATTATTTCAGTGAAATAACTTTATTCCTAGGGCAAATAAGATTCTTGGCCACATTTTTAGTTTCCCATATTAGTACCCTGTGGCAGCAATGTACCACCAGCAGTATCAGTAGTAACTTTTTCATGCAAAAAGCTAGTATCTCATATTTTCAAGATGTGCAGTACTACAGCCCTAGGTTGGAAACACCTGACATCCTTCATGTAAGGCATTTTTAAGACAAGTATAAATTCATCTTGTAATACTTCATGTTAATTAGAATACACACTATAGAGCTTAAGAATGGAATTTTAACTGTTTAACCAATTAACTACTGCGGATATTATAATTTTTCCTCAATTACTAGAAGAAGAAAGAAAAAAAGAAAAAAGACACTTGGACTGATTAAACTTCCAGAAATTGTTTCCATTTATGCTCTGGTCAAAGACAGAAAATATCAAGGATAAAGTTTTGCTGCTATAGCTCCTACTCTTCAGATTATGGCAACTCATTCCAGTCAGAATAAAAGATATCTGGTCTGGGTATTCATCTATTGCTTACTTAGGTGTCCTGGTAAAACTACATTTTTTAGTAGCACATAAATTACAAATGTATTTTTAAAAATTTGTACATAGACATATATAAATTACATGTGTTTGGGTGGGGTTTTTTTCAGTGCTGTAAAAATGCTGGACCATTGCTTTCTCCCAGTTTAATGAGAAGACAACTTCCACCACCTAAAAATAGTAAACCAGTAAGTATCAAGTGCATTTACTCCGCATTTCCAGACATAAATGTTAAAAAGATACTTAAAAATAATCAAGTGTAACATAGATCCTGGCAACATGATTTCCCTCCTTACTAAGCAATCAAAACTTGGAAATAAGGTAATATAAAACAAGAGAGCAAACAAGTGACAATTTCCATTAACTTTAGAAGTATTACCCTTTGTGTTTTTATTAAAGCCATCTCTGTCAAGCTTTGCACTTTACCTACAGTACTATAAACTACAGAATGATTTAGGTTGGACAGGATCTTTAAAGACCATCTCATCCAAAACCCCATTGTGGGCAGGGACACCTTCCACCACATCGGATCACTCAAAGCCCCATCCAGCCTGGCCTTGATGCTTCCAATGATGGGGCATCGATGGCTGCAGAACCACACCACAGTGTTAAATTTTACATATCAAAACCAGTTTGCAAGTGCTGTAAACTGAAGCTATAAAGAACACAACTATTAGAATACCTACTTGGCAAACCAGAAAAATACTACTGAACCCTACAAAAAATACCTAAAAGTGTAACTACCAGATTATTTTCCACTGTGGCTCCTTCACCCTTGGTCTCCTGGAAACAGCTATCTAGCCTTCAAGGCATCACTGACTGTCTTCCTGCAATCAACTTTCATACTTGACTAAAGAAATTGTTTAATTGGTAATTCTTTCCCCCTCGCTTTGGTGTCAATCGACATTTCCTGACATGACATTTCATTAAGAAATTGCCAGCCAACTACACTCCCATCTCAATCACAGTAGTACGGAGCATTTTCACACCTTGCTAAATTCTGTAAGCAATCTCCATCACAATTACAGGAATTGCTTATGTAGAAGATTAATGCTGGTGACTAGGATACAGTTAACACATTTAAGTGTGGGGAAACAAAGAACTGAAAGTACAATTAGTCTCTGACTGACAATTGCGTATGATATAATATATTGTAAGCAACACTAGCATATGCTACACATTTTCCAAACTGATTGTTTTGTCTCTATCCAGCATACAAGCTCATCTGCTCTTTCTTTTATTCAGAAGCTGGAAGGCAGAGTCGAAAACTAGAGTCTGCTTCACTATGGAGTTCTGCAAAATTCACTTTTCAGACTTAAATACAGGAGGTATAGTTTTTAAACTGGATTTTGCCCTCTTCTGTTTACACTGTGGTGAGATGTAGTCTCTCTCAAGAGAAAGGACCTTAAAAATCTCAGAATTGTGTTCTTTATCTCTACATTCAAAAGTCACATTCAAGAGCTCTCCAATGTCACAGAGCAGCAGCTTGCTTGGTTTTCAAGATGCACTTCAATGTAAAACTATTCTGAAATTTGCAAGAGGGGACCAACTGGCATTTTTATTTTCATGCACTGAAATCATTAGGTAAGAGTTCGAAATCTTAGAAAGCTTCTTCATGCTCATGTCAGGATGCAATATCCCCTACATTATGTATGCCAAAAACCCTGGCATAATAAGTCCGTCCAAATGCAACAAGCTATTTTGTTTTATTCCAAAAAGGTTTTAGTGCAACTACATTCATCATCGTATCTCAGCATCTTTCTGCAATATAACTAGTGCAACTATAAATTTTCACAGTTTATCTCTCTCATATCTGGGAAGAGATCTGTACATGCAGCCTGCTATATTTAGTTTCCTTATTTGAACATATATGTTGTTTTGTATCTTGTTACAGAAGAAAGATCAAGCAAGAAGTGCACTTGGCAGCAGGTCTGGAAAGTGATAAGACCATAATAGTCTTTAATGGAAATTCATTTCAGTCCTACGCTACACTAGCAAATAAAATTTCCAGCCCATATTAACTTGAAGGTTAACTCTTCTTGATTAATTAGAATGCTCCTGTTACTGAAGAGGGCAGGTTTTATCTAAAAGTTTTAAACTATCTGAAGTGCATAACATTTTACATCTTGAAGATAAGGCCAAAGCTGTGAATATAATATTCTCTCAAAAAACTAAGTAGAGACTTAAAAAAAAAAAAATATGTAAAAAGACTGAAAGCTAGACATGGACAAAGTAGTTTGCATTTCTCAAGAAATGTGTTCCTTAATTCTGGATGAAAGTTGAAGATATGAGACAAGAAAAGCAGCATTGCACATTACATCCAGCACCCAAGCCACAAGTTCACATCCTCAAACCTTTTAACCAGTCATCAGGCAGATGACTACAACTGAAATAAGAATTATTCCTCATAGGACTCCTGGGGGAATAGGTGTGGTGGTGGCACACTGTGTCTGTCACTATATACTGAATATGCTTTATCAAGAAACTCTTGAACCATTTTAGTGTATTGATCTTCTGTCAGACAGAAGCATGACAATCCTCGCCTATGAGACTGCCACACTGTCACCAAGAGTGAGGAATATCTGCCCACCACCCATCAGCAGGTCCCTCAGTAGTGCCCTGTGTGGCTTTCCAAGGCACATTCTGCCATCCTGTTGACTTTTAAAAAGGGTTATACAAAAATTTACATAAATTAGATGAACTTCCTATTGATTTCTGCTTGACTATGAGCTCCTCCAGTAATGTCAAACGTATGATAGTTAGCTGGAATCAGAGTACCTGGGGAAAAAAGCAGAGTTTTGCAGTACTGCATCCAGGCGGAAAAAGAGATTTCTTCCATGAAAGACTCACTGTGCTACTTTTGATTGTCAGCAGTCCAAGTCGTTCATAGCTCTTCCGCAGGCCAACTACGCCAAAAATAGTACTCATAAAGGGTACTCATCAGAAGATCTGCAGGAGTCACACTGTGCAAAAAAACTGTTTTTGGAATCTGCTTTTCATAGCTGGGAAACCCTAGCGTTTCACATTCTCCTTATTTTTGGAGCTCCACAATACTTGCTGTCCTCTCTTCTCCTCACTACAACTTCCTCACCTCCTCCTCCAGATGACTCCTGAACTCTCCATCGACTATCGCTTACTCCTGCTTGCTCCTTTGTGGTTTTCAGGCACACTGCTAGGAAAACAAAGCTCCTAAGCCCAGCAGACTGCCTGGATCATCAACTCAGTTCTCTGTAAGGAGACATAAGAACGGAATGAAACTCTGGTTCCCCTTTTAAATATGGGAACCTGTGTGGAAGTGATTCAGAACTGGTTACCATTTGCCTCTTCTCCCTCACTTTCATAGCATTAGTATCTCCACTAAAACACTCAAAACTGTTTCAAGGCTTAGTATTAGAACCTAAATAGCCAGATGATATTGTCCTGTCTTTAGAAAACAAAGCAGACAAAAAACAAAAGCAGCTTTTCTAAGTAGCAAAATCAAAACAATCTTCAGAAGAGACAATCCCAATCCTCCTTCCAAAAGAAATACTAGGAGATGCTAGTATTACACTTCCATTAAGAAACAAAATAATTTAATTACTATGCAGGCTGGAGAGGAATTGTAATACTCTACAGGAAGTAGGAAAAAAATTACTTTCAAACTCTGAGAATATATTCTACATTGTGTGCTGACCCATTCTATGTGGGAAAGAATATCTGCTATCCCTTTACAGAGATCTCCAGGTTGCCTAACCCCAACTTCCATGAACTGTCACTTGAGCCAAAATAATATGAGCAACTCAAATACACAAGAGGTCAACAGCCACCAGACCAAACGCAAAGAGCATTGTAACAGGAATCCATGGCTGAAAGAAGGTTGTGGCAACCTTACTAAACTGTATCTGAAGTATGGTTAAAACTGCAGTGATGCCAAAAAAATCCTGTAAGAGATCTTATGACTCAAGAAAACAACTTTAAATAGAACAAAACCATCAGAATAGAAGCTTAGTCCTCAAAGCTCTTTGCTGAAATATTCTGGTTTTACCTATTAAAAGCAAGAAGTAGTGAAATAGCTTCAATAAATTCTACAGAGTCAAGAATAGCAATACCACCAAAATTTGAATTTTTTCATCTCTTTTCAAAGACACCCCGTACATTAAGAGCTGTTTCATTATTAAAGCAACAGTAGACAGATTGCCTCACTAACTTTATCATCGTAACGAAGTATACATAACTGTAAGCAACAAACAAAAGTTTTATAAATATATGCAGCTACAACTTTATTTTTCAGTCGAGCTGCTGAAAACTGACACACTTCCGTCTTTGCCTCCCCAAAAGTAAGAAAGTAAGGAATAAATGATGTCTTTTTCTATGACTCAACTGGATTTAGTTTGCAAAATTGTTGAGGACTATTTCAGCATATCTATGCAAATTTTATGAAATAATTTCAAACAATAACACGATTCTCACCACTGATATTGTTAAGCTTCTTATTTCCAATCCATTTTCAGTATGCTCACACACCTCTGACACCTTTTATTCACATGATCACAACTTTATCTGTATTTTAATCAATATTTTTCACTGAGTGAGACAACAAAGAAGTAGCCAACAAAGTAAGTCTTTGTTTTCAAAACCCTCTTAAAACAAATAGGCTTAAACCAAAAGCAGTGGTCTGCAGCATGACCATCGGATTTTCATATGTAAAGAACCAAGAATGCAGAGTACATCTTACGGTCTCATGATAAACACTGACCTTCCATTTTCGTTTATTGTACATAAAGGAATTTTGAACCAGGTAAAACTATATTAAACTCAGTTGAGGTAAGAAATCTATGGAAAAACATGCAAACTGGGGCACTAATTTCTATCAAGGATAGATAAATGCTAACCTTGCTTTGACTACTGGTATTATTTCTCCAGTATTTCAAAGACTGCCCACAAAAGATAAAGACCCTGCAATCTTTTCCTGATTATTTTCAATATAATTGAAGAATAGCTTTCCCAATGCATAATTAGATTTGAAAACATAAATGTCTCTTGCTTGAATGAATAACATCAGGAGCTCAACACTCCAAGACAAGTGTATTTGCAATTATATTACAGTTCAAAAACAAATGAAAAACTGTCCTCTGAAAAATCAAGTCTTAAAATAGACCAAAAGAACATGTGCTTTTGTTTTATCTGACAGGGTTGCATATCTGGATTGAGTTTGTTAGCTTCTCTGTGTCAAGATCTAGACAAAAATTATCTGTATAGAGGGAGTAAAATGTCAAATTCTGAATTATCTGACAATTCTACAACAGATGGCCTAAAATATTAGTGATTCAGTTGCTGCTGGCATCGGGTCAGTTCTTTACTTGTTAATTAAGGACCTTAATTTTGAACTATTATTTTGCTATAAAATGCCCATCAGGCAAAAAGTTACAAAACTTATGTCTAAAGATTTTAAAGCTTGTTCTTCATTTATGCAAGAATTTCTATTCTGGCTAATCAATAAAATTCCAGGTTGAAAAAAACCCACTCCACTCCCACTTGTTCTAATAAGATCCAGATCTTACCTTTAGTAAATGTTGGCAGTATGCAAGTCTAGAAATGCCCAGCCCTATCCATTTCACCTCACATGCTGGTATATTTTATACTTTAAGATGCTCAGCCTCTTTTTCCAGAGGGCACACTGTGGGTTTGGAAAGCAAGTCAGAGGAAAGGTGACAAGAGGCAGCATCTTCTGCTTTACAGAAGACATATCCAGAGTCAGTCTTTCTCTACCACAGACTGGAGCTTATTGGGGGTTCTCTCATTTGTATTGCAAACCTGATTTTGTCCTCCTTCAGATAGGGCCCAACTCCCTGCGTGCCAGCACTGGATCTCCGTATTTCCTCTTCCCTCTTGCAGCAGCAAAAAGAACATCTGATCTTCTCTTTACTCCAAGTCCATCACAAATTGCCCCAATCTGCCCAGAGCAGCTCTAGGCCACCTTGAGAAAAGTCCCTGGTGCACTCTCTCACATGCTGACTTGGGAACTGTCCCAACATGAAGTTGAAGGATTGCCACGCCACAGACTTCAAAAATAAGTAACACTTAAATGGGCTATACATGAACACATTACTGCACTGGAATCAACTAAGGAAAAATTAAATGCTTGAAAGAGTTAAAATTCACTGCACTTGATCATTAAATCCAAGATCATCCTAAACTATATCCAAGGTAACTGACGAAAATCAAATGTGAAATAGTTGCTACACACAAAAAAG
Source organism: Falco peregrinus (assembly GCF_023634155.1). Lineage (NCBI taxonomy): Eukaryota > Metazoa > Chordata > Aves > Falconiformes > Falconidae > Falco > Falco peregrinus. Next base: position 45,520,477 of record NC_073722.1, read on the forward strand.
TATCCCTCTCAAACCACGTCCTCAGTATTTTCTTCCCATTGCTAAGTCCTCAGTGTGGAAACACGTTCCCCCAGATCACTTCCTCTCAACTAGTCTACATCTGCACTGGTGATGAGAACATTTCACCATCACTTACTGCTGGGAGCAATTCCTCAAGCAACTTGAAGCTAAAGTTTGCTCCCTCCAGAAGCACCAGTTTGTTATCTGATGCTTTGAAATCTATATGTAAGAACCCATAAGGGCTGGCAAATACATGATTGGGTATTTATAAACTCTACAAATATTAACATATTTTAGAAAGCAAAAAGAAGCGTACCACTACAACTTTCACTTTCCATTAGATATGCATTGCCTGAGAAAAACCCAACTAGGCAGTAATCAACATGGATAATACATCTTTAAATGTAACATATAATTATATTTTAATAGAAAGAAATGAAATTTGACAGAAGTATGGGATTTTCAACTACTACTATGCAATGATAGATTTAACAATAGCCAGAAGATGCATTTGAAGGAAATTGAAATTTTAAGCTTGGAAATCTATCAATTTTTATAATTTTCTTACTTTACAAAAACTAATGACACAACCACCACCCTGAAACGCTGTGGACTACTGCTTTACTTTTAAATATCAGGGATATCTTTGACTTCTGTATAAGGCAAACACAGCAGCCCTAGACCTCTTAAACTAAGCCTCAACAAGTATTTCACTTCATTTAGAAGTTACATTTATTAGCAGCTTAAATAAAACATTCTTATAAATACAGCAATCAACTTTTTAAAATGTGCCCTTTTAAAATAAATCCTTGACACATTTCATTTTGATTTCTGCCTATGTACAAGCAGTTGTCTAATGTTAAAATATAAACTATGCACATGCAGCAGTTATGTTGGTCAGACTTGGTAATGGATAAAATTGTTGTTTCTTTGACTTTTGTTTGACAGAAGATGCCATGTGTAACAGCTGTTTGCCCCGGTTCCTTAAGGTGTAGTGGTGCACAGCAGAAACACAACAGCAAAGCACCTGCCACTGTTCTGAAAGCAAATGACTCACTCTATTCTAGTTCTCAATTTTCTATTGCTTATTAAAGATAGCAAATTTGATAACATAGAAATAAGCAACAGAAAATTAAGAATCTATAGAACAACCCATCATTCTGAAAACAAATGGGTGCCTATAGATCCAGCATGCAATTTTTGATCACAAGAGTTAGGATACTTTTCACTGCATATACCAAGGACTGAAACAGCTATGGCATAAATTAATAATAGTGAGTCCATAAAGGTTGAATTGATACTGACATCTTGGATATTATTGCTGTAAATGAAAGATTAATGGACAAAGGCACAAGATCCCAAAAGTCATCCAAGATATTTAATTATTAGGAAGCAACCAATAATCATATTAATTAGCACTGTTAAAAAATCCCATAGAGCAGTAAATGATTTCAAAGGAAATTTTGGCTATGACAATGACAAGTTAAGTAATAACTTACACCGGTGCCAGCACAGAATAAATGATTTAATGATCCCCACAGAAAGTTTTATTTTACTGAGATCAATATCTGACCCCTATTATACACTAAAAGCCATGCCTGAAACCAATTATAAGAACTATTGTTGGGTATCTCAATTACAAAGAAACTTCCTTCTCGATTGTCATTCCATCAAAATTAAATAGATTAACATTAAACTAAATGCATCTTTTCAGCATCTCAAGAGCAACAGCAACTATCAATATTTTAACATTTTCTTTAAAAAATTAACTCTTTGGTACTCAGCTTCCTGTATGATTAAAAAAACAAAGCATTTTGCAGCAGTATTTATTTCTATATGCAACATACTATCATCATAGCTAAGTGAACGTCCATAGCAATAATTATTTAATACTGCACGAGAAAGCTAAATAAAATTGTGAACTTAAGATTTTAGATTATTAAAAGTGTATTTTCAAAAAGTAATCCCTTTCAAACTAGACTTCTGTCAAATGTAACACTATCCAAAAAAAAAAAAAGAAAAAGGGGAGTTGTGAGGAAGTAAAACTTTCCAAACTAACACTATATAGCTAGTCTTTACATTTACGTAGTATTTTTAGAAGTAATACTCTTTGTACTTAAGTTTTGCAGAAACAGAAGTTAGCGGAAGATAATGGAAGGATGGAATAGTAATTATCACTTTAACTGTAAAAAAATTATGCCCACATGACAAAATTTATCATTTATAACAATTAGTAACTTCTTTAAATCCTATTTTCCAATAAAACTGGATAAGACTCATAAAGGTAACATACACAAAGATGATATACGTTTCATTGCATCATAAAATACTCCTACTCCAACTCTGCACGCTGCCTTTGGTCCTGCTTGTGCACAAATACTGTTTATGGATGATACCAGGCAATAATAAGGGTAATCGTCACATGTCAATCAAACATCACTTAAAAACGCAGTTAAATTGACAAGTATGACCTGAATGATGGAATACTCTATTAAAAACTGAGAAATAGTGGAAATAAGGCTCTCTATTAACTCACCTTACCTTATGTTTGCCATGACCTAAAAGCAGGCTGAAGATCCTTATTACTGATTAGCAGTTAACATGTTAATCTAAAATAACCTACTTTTATATTTATTTATATAGGTCCATAAAGGGACCAAATCTTCAAATATCTTAATTAGAAATTTCCTACCAGGTTTACGCAATAGGTACTTTTACAAAACTTACTGGTTATTTAAATCCAGAGACATTCTAATTTTGACCAGTTGATTCATACACTGATTCAAACATATCATTGTTTCTAGATTTATACCTGCTACTCAAAGATGGGACAGTAACGAAAGTATCTAAAAACAAAAGCAAAGAACCTATATGCCTGCTTTTCATGTGAATATTCAATTTTTATTACTTACAGTATTGCCTTCCTTCTATGAGCAATTCCCCTAAAAGCTTAATTTTTCAACCAAATTTCTTTTCAGGAACAGAAATAAAGCTTCCAGATATGTATCATAGAATCACAGAATTAAAGAATGGCTTGGGTTGGAAGTGACCTTAAAATCATTTAGTTCCAACCCCCCTGCCATGGGCAGGGACACCTTCCACCAGCCCAGGTTGCTCCAAGCCCCATCCAGCCTGGCCCTGAACACTGCCAGGGATGGGGCACCCACAGCTGCTCTGGGCAGCCTGGGCCAGTGTCTCACCACCCTCACAGTAAACAACTTCTTCCTAAGATCTAATATAAAACTATCCTCTTTCAGTTCAAAGCCACCTTCTCCTACCACTACATGCCCTTGTAAGAAGTCCCTCTCCAGCTTTCCTGTAGACTGCAACAGAAAAAAATTATTGATCTCTGGTACTAGGCAGTGTAGTTAGAAGCTAGACATTAACCTTTAAACACACCTGGACAACTATTAGGGAAATATGTGAACATCTGAGGTACCGCATCCCTGAATAGACAGACTTAAATAATGAATACAGAATTAATGGGTAATTTCTCAAGTTTCATCGCAAAATTGAAATTTTAACCAAAGGCAAACTCATGATGAATTTCAGAAAAAGACTTTCCTACAGTAAGATCATTAATTGGTTCCAAATTTTTTAAATGGACAAAAGATAAGAATAAAACATCCGTATAAAGAAACTGCAACTGTAAAACTCCTATGTTATTAGAAGAAACGTGCAGCAATTAATCTAGACAGTTCTCACTCTACTGCTACTTTATGATTATGAAGTTAAAAAATGGGATCATTAAATAGTGAAGTTAAAGATTAATTTCTCAGAAGTTTCTACAGCTGAACGTGGATGTCTATAGATTAACTACAGGGACAAGAAACCTAGACACTACAAGGATGAGAAATTTAGACCACCTGTATTATATCAAGTATTAGTTTGTGCATTATGTCTGGCTTTCCATCAAACTCTGGCCCTTATGAAACCCTTTTTATTTAAAGCTTTAAAGACTACAGCTGTTCGCATTGCTGGTTTTAGAAATCACTACCCAAAACCTTCTTTAAAATATACCTGAAAAGACTCAGCAAAAATGTTACTTCTAAAAAAAGCTGACATGTAAAGTCATCTTTCAACATTCAGAAGATTAAAACAGGAAAAGAAAATAATCAGGATAAGCACAACTGGTTTAGAAAGAAATCAGGAAGAAACTAATAAATATGGGAAAATTATTTAAACAATTAATAATTTAAGGAATTAAAGGGGATACTGAATATTGGTTATTACTAAATATTGGAATATAAAGCATAGAAAGCTTTTTCTCCTCTGAAAATACTTGCTTAAAAGAAGGAACTGTATATTGGATTTGAACTTATCCTACCTGCTGCTCACTCTGAAAGTTAAATTAGAATGAACAATTCAAGACTTCAAAATAACTGGGAACAACCAGTTACAAAATTACAATAAGAAAATGCTTTTATTTCATTCATCTGCTCCAACTTTTTTACTAAGTAAAACAAGGTTCATACAAAGGTCCGTTGTTCTAAAACCAGCAAGAAAATACATCATATAGAATCTAAATAAGTACACATATCAGAAAACAAAAGGATTTTCTGTAGCTACAAACTAGCAGCCACCCCTCCTCCACACACACTATTTTTTATTTTAATTCTCAAAAATGTAACAACACGTGTACAAGAAAGCATCTCTCATGGTTTTAAGACCAAAATTAAGCTTGGCAATGAATGTATCTGAAGCAGTCTTATTACAATTCTTACAATAAAAATTATACCGAACAGAAGCAGAGAAGCTTTATTGTTCTGAGGTTGCACCCGAGATAACCAGGGAGGAGGTGTGAGAATTAATTGGCAGATAAGCATAAGGTGAAATGGCTCAAAAACCCTGCCCTATGACACATTCTTCTTTCCAACAAAACAGAATGAAGTTTTTAGCTATTAAACAATTGCCTATTTATTGCTACAGGTAAGCAAAAGGACTGCTGGTTGACCAGAAATTGCAGGACTCCTATTGCAGAGCCCAGACTAATGTAACTCAGTATAATCTACAATTTGCTTAGACAGCATCTAGAATTAAGCTGACTATACCCTCGTCATTTTGGCAAACACCAGGAAAACTCTGGATGTAAAAAATTACATCTAAGTAATTTGCTTTTACATCATAAAATAACCTATGGAGTTTTGTATACCCAAAGTGAACTATTAATTCAGATCTGCTCTGTCTTCCAAAGAGGCATGGACCAGTTTCAGAATTCTTCATTTTTTGACATTACGACAACATTTATATGGCCTTCATATCTCAAATACATTTGTACAGCTCCAACTACAGTTTAACCAAGGTCCTTTAGGCTAATCCTCTGGGAATGTCTCCATGACATTCAGAAGTCTATTGTCATGGACCACCTTTTAGTTCAGAGCAGACACTGATAATCCCAAGATCTACCAAGGGAAGCTTTTTACACCTTTAAAGAGGTTGCACCATTTTTTCCAAAAAAATTATATGAAAGCTATCTTAATTGTTCTTCGATGTTTGAACAATCAGGACATTAGAGACAGTACTGGCAGACCTGTATGACAACATCTTATGTGTGTTGACCCATTTATTACTGATAAGACAACAAATATGGTTTAATATAGCTTTTCTGTGTATAAAATGCAATAGTATGGTGCATGAACATTACACGTAGAAAATAAAGTCTGCAGGCAGTGGAATCATTATTGCTAGACTAGTAGAGACCTAGAGCCTATATGTAAGACCATTGAAAGAAGGTTCATTAGAAAACTGGGACAATCAGAAAACTGAAAAATATTCTCAACAGAAGAGAGAAAAAAAAAAGCAGCTCAATCTGTCTAACTAATCAAAGGGAAGGTTATGATTTGGCTTGTTCAGAGTCAACTTGTTCAGAGTTTTTCTAAGTATTTATGACAGATTTCCTTCCAGCATCTGCCGTCTCAACAATACGCACACCTTACATACCCACACCACATTCCTTGCAAGAGGTTAATTAAAAGGCAAAATCTGCCCGTTTCTAAAACTGTAATACATAGAAGTCTAAGACACATGCATATGCTTTTAGGAAATAAGAGCTTTAATAAAAATATTCAAGTAATACAACTTCTTAGAAATTTTTTGTAACATCTACTGCCAAAAAATTAAGGAATTGCTTAATGCCAGCTATGCTAGAGCCTTGCCAAAGGACAGTTCAAGCAAGTGAGGCAGCTGAGGTCTCCACAGGACTAAACAAAGCCAAATTCAAAGAAAGCGAGGGGGTGGAATTAAAAAATAGTGTACACCTTAATACAGACCTCCTTGGAAACCAGTCAAGGAACAGAGATGCTTTAGGAATAAGTAGGAAAGCCACAGATAGGCAATGCAGCCCTTTCTGTGCAAAGCATATAGGCTTGAGAGGATGGAGCTTTGCTAGGCAATGGGGAAGAAGCTCTGTTGAGAGCTCAAGGGTGAAGATCAGAGGAAAGGCAAAGAAAGTGGATGTCATGATGCTATTCTGCATACAGCAAACTTCCTGTGGCCATGCTGAAACAATCATCTTCAGTCCACTGAACGCAGTGATGCCTTGCCTCCCCAAAAATACCCTGCCATAATGCTGCTGAACAGCAGCCTCAAAGTCAAGGTGCAAAAGTCAACAAGTCACTGGGAAAACTGCAGATTTCTCCAGAAAAACTACAAAGACTTATTTTGTTGGGATCCAAAATTGTAACCAATGAAAATCAAGTATTCCCCCCTTTGGAAAATAAAAACCCCAAAACCAAACCGCAAACCTCAAATTACTTGCACTGCTTCTAGTTTTCAGTATTGAAATCTACATGAAACCTCACAAAGTAAAATCTCAGAAGAAAACCAACTTTACTCATTTATGAAATATCACCACTTTGAGAGCAACTTCCCTCCTTTTTCTACCAGCAATGAGGCGGACTTTCACTCTAGTATGCCTCGTATAACAGATTTTTCAGGTGATCTCACATTTATTATACAAGCTTAAAATAGAGCACCATACCTAACAAAATTACATATAAGTGATTCTGCCTGTATGCCTCTGATTTAGAAGAATTTACAGTCAAATTACGATCCAACTGTTTAAAGGTTTTAATCTGGAAAAGTAAAAATCAAAAAAGTCGTGAGTACAGGCACCTCAGGACTCCCTAGTTTTATATCATCCAGTAAAAAGAGCTCTGAGGAATGTGAAAGCTACTCTTCCTCTAAATCTCTGATACTTTAATGTCTCTTCCTAACCCATTTACTCCAGTTTGACAGCAACAAGCTGAAGATGATACCTTTTCCCAGCTCTTGAGTCAGATGCTAAAGTACCTAAAGAGACTAATACAAATGAAAATAAAATTAAGTCCCTTTATGAAGGCCTAAGATGTCAAATATGTAATAAAAAATATAAGCATTTTATCAGTGCCTATCTACTAGGATTGATATAAGCTCATTTGAACACAGCAAAGCCACATGAAGTTTCTACTTTCTTTTAAAGAAAGTATGCTACTCACATAAGAGTAGCAAAGATATTTTATTCAGATGTAACTATCTCTAGAGAGATATTTCAAATATTTTTTTAAGATGGTGATACTTTGAACTTCATATGCCTATATATGACACATTAAAAAACCTTTAAAGAAATATTTATATTAAAATATTAGTCTGATAATACTCACACTGCCGACAAGGGAAATTGAATCTTCAAGTCATGAAAATACTTGGAGGCCACCAGTTTAAAATCTCAGTTTGCTATTTCTGCAATTATTAGAACTTTGCTCTCACAGTAGAAATTCTCTCAGTGTACAAAAAAAAAGTGAGGAAAGCAGTAAAAAAAGGCTCTTACTGTTCAATATCGATTCTCTTACAGTTGTTCCAAAGGACACTGTTTCTTTTTGAAGATAAAATACGTACTCTCTTCTCTTCTAGTGACAGCCATACTAACTCAGCTGTCTTCTATTGACAAACATGTCATAGACTTGTGCCTTCTAGAGCAGTTTTTTTCAGAAAAGACCTCAGAAATGTACTTGAAATATTTTTAGTGGTTTTTTTCCTCCCTTTCAGAAAAAAGTTAACCACATTTCATTTTTACCTTTTGTTATATCTTCCTTCCCATCCATTCTGTCCCTCTCAGCTACAAACAACTGAAAGCATCAGTTGTAACACTGAAACACTAAAATGGTATTTTCTTCATTACTTCCCATCATAAACAACAGTGTAATAATGCTGAATATTGTTCACAACTGCATTGTGCTCCAGAAATCTCTGTGGTACTTCCCTTTTTGGCAAACTAAACTATCTCCACATGGACAGATGCATTTTTCTTAATAAAAAAAAAATAAAATCCCAGTTATAACAGTTACTGATTCAAGTATTTATAGCACATATTTATCTTGTCCTCCTTGTCCAAATATAATTTATATTTGCTATGTGCTGCAAGAAAACAAAGCATTGCAAGGCTAATCTAAAACTAAGGCCTTTAAGAGCAATTTCTAACTTCTGTGTCCTGTTCAATCAACTCCAATTAAATTGCTTTGTGAGGATGGATTACTCCTGTGAGGAAATAATGCAGATAATAGGTTATTACACTTTTGGGGGGTAATTGAGGTATTCATGTATTCAGGAAAATTATAGAACAGTACAATTAAGAGGCCCACAAAAAAACTGATTATAGCCACATATAATTGATAAAAAACTTAATGGATTAACAGTACCCATTTCAAACAAACACAATTTTTGATGCATGAGCACAAAAAGCTCAGTTCTGGAGTCACGGAGTTCTATATACACACCTAATAATCTACTACCAATTTTAAGATAGAACTAATTTAATCCACATGCTTCTGTTACAAGCATCAATTTTGTAAATGGTTTTTAGAATAATTCCAAATATTTTTCTCTCTGTCACAACACACTAAATCGTTAGATTCAAGAGAAAAAAGTTACCAAAGACATTCCAGACACCCTCTGCATCCAGAAATTCCACCCAAGATGACTTTAGACTTGCTCTTATTGTACAACCCGGAGACGTGAAAGACCTGTTAAGTCATCTTAATAGAGAACTTGTCCCTAGGGTGTCTTCTGCAAGCGATTCATTTCATTGACTGTGATAGTAAAAGGGTCATAAGCAGAAGCAACAAATATGCAATACAGCACTGAATGTACATTCTGGATTTATTAGAGAAAATGGAAAGTATTGCAGCACCAAAACCTAATTCAGCATTAAATACAGCATAAAACACAACAAATACCTCTCTATACTCACTTTATTATATATTTTAGGAATATTAAGTCACAGTGGATTAAGCTATTTTACTTTCTGCATAGGGCTTTGGAGATGATACACGAGAGCTACACCTTACTTCTCCATTTTAAAATGTTCTTATTTATATTTCATATGCAGTTTATCACATATTTAATTTAAATACCTCTTAAACAACTTAATCCACACACTATCTGTTCTCAACCCATCATATGCTTTTGCACTGCATGAGATGTGCAGTACTTCCAGTATCTACATTGTTTTCCTGTATACATACCTAAAAATATACAAGCCTTTGAAAGACAGCAGTCAGTACACATCATTGCAACATGTAGTAGCAACATGTAATAACATGACATTTGTAGAAAGCATAAGATTCAGTTTTCAGTGTGAAGAACAAAGATGGATGTTGAAATATGTTTTGTAAGTTGATAGGATAAACACAACCCTAGAACATTCAGTCCATGGCAAGAGAGAAAAAAAAAAAAATTGCAAAATAAGGTGTTCAATGCTGACAAAGTCAGTAGAACTTAGGCCCAAAATAACCTGACATCTATTAGGAAAATTGAGTCAAAACCCAAGCTTAGTAGTACTACACTTTCTTTGTAAAGAATGCACCTCAATCTTCTACAGATAAACTCTATTTGTTAAAAAAAAAAAAAATATCAGAAACTCAAACACTGTGATGGACAAATGGAGCCATCTTTAAATGTAACTGTAGAACCAAACGCAACTGTGGAAACATGGTATATGAAAGGTCACCAAGAAGGAAACGTGCAAATCCTAACGTGTGTTCGTCTGAAACCTCTTCAGAGTTTTCTGAGTAAAATGAACAAGAACTTTTAATGTCTGTTTAAGCACTGGCTTTTCCCATATTCAATAGTTGACAAAAGGCTCAGGATTCACAAATTTAATTTCTAGCAGCAAATAAGCAGAATGAATACAAGCACAATTTTACCATGCTGCATCATCACACAGGGTCAGATGATACAAACTGAAAAAAAAGAAAAAACAACCAAAACTTAAGCTGCTCTGGGACTGTTGTACCTTTTTTTTGTCTTCTCAAAGATACTAGATTATATCATGACAATGTAGTGCAGCTTTATTGAGTTTAAAGTAGCAGGCAAAGATTAATGCAGTACAACAGCTTTTATGAACTTAGACTTAGCAGTAGCGTAAAGGCTGGAACTGGAAATTCAAGAGACATATATAACCACAAGGACACCCATGCATCCGCTACAGTGCCCAGGAGTTTTTCACACTTTCATTTGTTGGTGGTGGTTTTTTGGTGTGTGTGTTTTGGGGTTTTTTTATACTAGATGTGCTTTTAGATAAACTTCAGCATTTTATATGGTTCAAAGAAATAGACTTACTCCATTCAGTTTATTTAATTTTTCTGTGCTGATTTTGAAGCACAGCCATAACCATATCTAGCCAGTGCTTCAGCACTGAACATGTGAATTATAAAAAACTTTAGATCCTTGCTTGTGATTTAGCTTTTTGCTGATGGCATTTTTATAAGAAAGGCACAACAGTCAAATCATGCAGAAAAAAGCAGAGGTTTTAAAAAAAATTATAAAACCGCAAATCAGTAAACTTTAAATCAGTGACACCTCACCTTCTATCCTGTAAGACAAAAAAAGTCACTAAAATAAGATAAAACATGCAAATGCCCCCAAAAGGTAAGTGTCTGCCTATGACACACCAAAAAAAATACAAACTTTCTTCCCCATAACTATGTTGGAAATACCATGCCAATTACTTTTGTTAGCTATTGCTACATTTCATTCTTGAAAAGCATTCATAAACTAATCAAAACGCCTCAACTGGGAAAATGTAGCTGTTTATCAGAACATTAACACTAGGTTCCTATACATCTTAGTCAATTGATTTGATTCTTTACCAGCTATACCGATAAAAAAAAAAAAAATTAAAAAAAAAAAAAATAAACATCCTGCAGTTTCTCTGACAGCAGCTGATACTGTACACATTTCGCTAGAGGCAAATTCTGTTCTTTCTCTTTTCATGTAATTCCTGCTTTCCTCTAATTTCCAAGGTTGCTTTAGCAGGAATAAGACAATGGGCAGCCAAGCCAGACAGCACTGTCATTTAAGTTTTACAATGTTTTACCACACAGTAATATGTATTTTATACATCCAAATCTCTTTCATGAAATCATGAGAATGCATATTTTGAGTCAATTCTTTGGTTTGTTGTGGGTTTTTTCAGGGAAAACTTTTACAAACCATCACAAGCAACAATAGTATAGTACTAACATGCAGGTTTCCGCATAAGATTTTGACTTAATATATGAATTCTGATAATTTCACTCAGTTTACTTTGTATAAGCATTTTGCTTTATTTAAAAAAAACAAAAAACAAAAAATAAATATGTTCCAGGTGATTTTTCTAAATTCCTCTAAAAATCCAAGCAAAAACCTGCTTCATTGTACTGAAGGAGAACTGGTGCAGAAAGGGATTTAGTATCGCAGAGATCATACATACACGTACTGATTATTTTAGCATTTACTAATATGACAATCATCTCACAAAGTATAAAAAGACAGAAGCACAAAAAAGAAGTTATTTATGTACAGTCAACATGGATTCACCAAGGACAAATCACACTTGACCAACCCAAATGCCCTTCCGTGGCAAAAGACTGAGGTTTGGACTAAGCACCACATCTCACAGCAGTCTCATCTGGAAGCATGAGTGGAAAGTGGGAAAGCATGAGCTACATCAAGGGATTGGATCATTTTTAAACTGGCTGCACCACTAAGCCCAAAGAGATAAAATCAGTGGCTTGACTGGTGCCATGTAACAAGCCAAGCAATCCCAGGAGTTATTACTGTTTGATATCTTTATCAGTAAACTAGTTGGAGGAAGAGACATAATGTACCTGCAGCAAATACAGTGACAATATCAAGCTTAGAAAGGGGGAGACTGATACACCATATGGTACAGAGTCAACTCAAAGGAACCCTGATAAACTAGAGGACTAGGCCAACAGAAGGGTAGAAATAAGTAGAAATTTGCACACCTGAGCCAAAATGACCCCACAAATCAGTACAGACTGGGAACAGACCACAGCCTTGACGAAAAGGCCCTGCAGATTCCTATTGTGGGTGCAGGATGAATGTGAGTCAGCCTGGGGAACACCACCTATCATGGAGCCAAACTCTTCTCAGCAGACGTAAGAACAAGGGTCAAAAGAAAAGTTGCAGCTTGGGAGGTTCAAACTGGCCTCAGACTTCTTCCCCAGTGAGTAGGCAGCGCAGCAGTGGAATAAATTGTCCACAGAGAGATGGTAGAAGCTGTACCCCGCAGGTCTCCAAAATGAGGTAGATCAAGCCAGAGCTGGCATGACCTCATGCTGTCAACAGCTCTGCTTTGATGGGGAAGTTGGATGAGATACGTTACAGAGGTCCCTTACACACCACAGGTTTCTGATTCCAATCAACAAGAATCATTTGCAAGAATTTTTCCATGTGTTAAAAAGACATTTTCCTTCAGCAAAGTTTTCTGTATTATCCAAGAGAAGTCTATTTTCACATGAAATTTATCTACTGTAAGACACTTTCTCATGCAAGTACAATCAACATCTGCTAAACCTAGACTTGTTAACTGTTTCAAGTACTGTTACTGAGAAAAATGCCTCAAGATTTCAACTGTAAAGTAACTGGTACAGTACCATCTCCCTCTATCTAAAGCAATATTGCTGTTGGGTGAAAGGAATGTCTATGGTAGTTGCTAAGTCCAAGAAAGAGAAGGAACTGAAAATTTGCCTCCTTATCTTACCCCTAAGTTTCTGTCTGTGAGAAATGTTCAGCATTAATTGAAAGGTTGACCTTAGATCAATAATTTACTGGCTTGTGGCACAGCAAAATATCTGTCTCTTGAGGACAAACCTTGGCTGCAGGGTTTTTCTTTTATTTTAGTTGAATTATTAGTATGTATCTGTGTGGTAGGAAAGACAAAATTAAGTCTTGGTCACAGTAAACACCATCAACATCAGGTTTGTGACTTAGGCTTGTAACATTGCAGTTTATTGTAGATATGGGCTCTCCAGGTGCTCACATTCAAGCTAGGTTTAAAAACTACTGATTCACAGGACAGTTAGGGTTGGAAGGCACCTCTGGAGATCATCTACTCCAACCTCCCTACTAAAGCACGTTCTCCTAGAGCAAGTTGCAGAGTCATGTCCAGGCAGGTTATGAATGTCCCCAGAGAGGGACACTCCACAGGCTCTCTGGGCAACCTGTTCCAGTACTCTGTCACTGTCAAAGGAAAGACATTTTTCCTCATATTCAGATGAAGCTTCCTATGTTGCAGTTTGTGCCTGTTGCCCCTTGTCCTGTTGCTGGGCAGCACTGAAAAGAGCCTGGCCCCATCCTCTTGACACTTGCCCTTAAGATATTTGTAGACATTGATAAGATCCCCTCTCAGTCTTCTCCAGGCTAAACAGCCCCAGGTCCCTCAGCCCTTCCTCATCAGGGAGATGCTCCAGTCCCCTCCCTGTCTGTCTTGAACTGAGGAGCCCAGAACTGGACACAGCACTTCAGTTGTGGCCTCACTGGGGCAAGGTAGAGGGGGAGGATAATCTCCTTCCACCTGCTGGCCATGGTCCTCCTAACGCACCCCAGGGTCCTCCTGGCTTTCTTGGCCACCAGGGCACACTGCTGGCTCATGGGCAACTTGTTATCCACCAGGACTCCCAGGTCCTTCTCCACAGAGCTGCCCTCCAGCAGGTCAGCCCCAGCCTGCACTGGTGCACAAGGACCTGACACTGGCCTTTGCTGAACTCCATGAGGTTCCTCTCTGCCCAGCTCTCCAGCCTGTCCAAGCCTCGCTGAATGGCAGCGCAGCCTCCAGGGAATCAGCCGCTCCTCCCAGTTCTGTATCACCAGCCAACTTGCTGAGGGTGCCTCAGCCCCTTCATCCAGGTCACTGACAGATAAGTTGAACAGGACTGGACCCAGTACTGACCCTGGGAACACCGCTCGCTACAGCCTCCAGCCAGACTCTGCGCCGCTGATCACAGCCCTGTGAGCTCTGCCTTTCAGCCAGTTCTCAATCCACCTCGCTGTCCTCACCTGACCCACACTGCCTGAGCTTACCTGGGAGGGTGTTATGGGTGACAGAGTCAAAAGCCTTACTGAGTTCAAGGCAGACAACATCCGCCACTCTCCCCTCCATCCACTCAGCCAGTCATTCCACCATAGAAGGCTATCAGGTTGGTCAGGCATGATTTCAAAGGTTTATAACTCATATGTACCTAAAATTCTAGTCCAGCTTGTTACTAACAGACATTATTTCATTGTGTGGGTTTTTCTCTGCCCTGAAAAAATACACATGACCTTCCCTTCTTATGGCTTCAAGCACGCTACTATAAAATTTACTTAGCTTACCTTTTGAATATTTCATCCCTTTTCTCCATGCCACCACTTTCCCATTAGGTTGAACTACTAGCCTGCACTCTGAAGATTTCTGTAGCACACCCCAATCACAATTACTGCCTTTCACTCAGTAAGAAGGAATTAACTTATGTTTTCCCAAACCTATGAAGCCAGACTCCACCAACACACCTGTGGCATTTTCAAACAAGCACCTCTGAACTTTCTGCTGTGAGATGTCTCCCTCACACTTCGGAAAAGCTCCCATACAAACATCAACAAATTCACTTAGCTATGGTGGTTTACAACCTTTTACCAAGCCAAACAAAATCTAGAGTACCTCAATACCTGAGTGCCTAATAGGCATCCTCAGAGATAAACTGTAAAACCAGATGCCCCACAAGAAGAAGTAGAGGAAAAATTTAGCACCTTCTTAAATGCAGCGTCCCAAAACACTTTACTTCAGCTGAAGAAGAATTAAACCCCCCTCTCTCACCTACCAAAAGTGTTCTGGGCAAAGCAAGACTAGAATAGGGTATCTTCCACCCATCTGGTCACATCTGAGGCATGGCACAGGTAGGAATTCAAAGCTGAAATAGGTGGGAGAAAAAGTATAAGAGACTATTCTGTAAGAAAAAGGACACACAGCTGAGACAAGAGACCTCAGAATTAGTTATGTGCTTTTGAAATAATTTCAACATTTTGTATAAAGCACTCAGGATATTAAATAAGTAAATTTGTCAGTTCAACTTTTGAAGCAGGTTATTCAAGATGATTATACTGTTAAAGGTAAGGAGGCAGTGTTCATTTTCCAACTTCATGGCATACAGACAATTACTGTAAAGCCAGCATTCCTAGTGCCTTATTCTCAGGCTACAGAAACATTTCTCATGCAAGTATCCCACTAAACCAGTAAACAAATACATGTTGCCACCTGCTAGAAATAGGAAGCAACTGTTCACAGCACACTGTAGAAAGAGTAGCACAAATCTCTGCACCATGTGTAGTAGCTGTAAACTACTTGTCTAACTTGGCAAAGGGAACATTAGAGAAACTTTACAAGTCTTTGCACTTGTTTATGATGAGACATAAATTTATAACATTCCTGATTAGATCCATGGAAATACTTTTGATCTATAAATAAAACTCCCTGTTGAAGTGCATGAAGCTAATTCAAAGTAAGACATTCTTTTTCTGGAATGTGAGCAGCTGTGCAGAAAATAATTGGGATTGCTAGTCAAGGACTGCTATTTCAAAGTATGCCACATGTAAACATGTTTTCTGTCACTCTATTCTACTATTTTCTATTGTACTTCTATTTACACTATGATATTGTGTATCTTTGATATCTCTCTGATATCATTAGGGAAGCGTTAAAGCCAGAGAACCTTGTTTCTCTCAGCAAGAGAGCCACACCAGTGTCCCATCCCAAATGCTCTGTCTGTTATCAAAGCAAGGATCAGAGCACAAAGCAATACATTTTAATCTTACAGAAAACGATTACAGAATAATCATCATATGACTATAAAGAGTTTGAAAAAGCAAATTCTTAAATGTGCCCAATTGAGACCCTTGAAGCACTTCTATTTTCTCTCTCAGCAAATCTTTGGATGTACTTTATACCTAGTTTATAATCTCACTTTAATTTTCGTTTCATTCCTGAAACACTGCCATCTGTTACGCCTGAATTGCTGGATCAATCTCTCTGTTACGCTATCAATAAAAAAAAAACCTTCTGTTTTTGTACAAGTTTCAGACATGAATTACGATCTTTCCAGCGAATAAAGTAACAATTGAGTTTAACCTCTTAGCATGATCAAACATACTCCAAGTGTTCAGATATCTTGGCTGGGAAAACACAGATTTGTCTTCAGAAGGTTTTTGAAAAAATCAGCATTTGTTTCCTCTGGCTGCAATCTTCTCTTTATTACTATGTCTCTTGGTAGTCTCCAGTTACAGTAGTAGTTACACACTGCAGCAAGTCAAGAGCTCAAATTAATTTTTCTTTACACTTAATGTTTGCATTAGGAAATATGTTTAATCAATTCTAAGTAGGAAATTACAATTTTTAAACTATTTATTGATAGACATACACAGTTTGTCCAAAATAGTCCAGATGCAGTTTGGCCAAAAAAGTAGTGGGTTAGGATTACTTTTCAATGAAGCAGCTGGACTGGTAGCTTCCTGAAAACTTCTTCTCCAGACAACATAACAGACAGAAGTTGACAAAACATCTGGTAAGCTGCAATAGCTCTGAGTATCACTGCCTTTCAGATTACTGGAAATCCAAGGCATGACACTCACACACCAGACACCAGTCATGAGACGAACACATCCCAGGCAGTTATTACAACTATGATCTTTCCTCAGTGCAAGTAACCCCAGAACATATCACGCAGAAGCACTGGGTTTCAGTGCATGGAAATCCAAAAAATCACAGTTAGGGAAGAGGAAACGAGGGCTAAAAGAATGAGATGGTGCACTAAAGCTGAGTGTGGTTTTACTCTCTCCTACTTGGTTTCCAATTTTATCATCAAGTACAAAATCTTGCAATAACTTCTTAAACTAATTTTTGTAAGCAACCAAGATATCACTCCCTGTAATGAAACTATTTGAAATTACCACTGGTTATAGCATAATCTTTTAGTTATTTTAATTCTAGTTTTATAGTGTTTCATTTTTTGTAAACTGTCATATTTAGCAACTATCTATTAAGGAGATAAGTGATTAAGGTGATTGAAGAATCAATAAAGACAAAACATTCAACCAAAGAACCAGCAGTATTTTGCATAGCTTATATTAAAGTGCACATTAAACTTACTATCAAAAATAACATTGTTCATACATGTATCCCAAATTCTGTTTTTAAGGCTTGTCCTTAGTGTGTCTTTTCAATTATGTTTTATTGCACAGAAAACTTACTTGACACAATTAAATTGGATTAAATTAACATGATTAAGGGTGCAAAATCAGGCATGCCAAAGTTAGGAAACCCTAAAATCAGAAAGTAACATGCTTTGCATTTTTCTAAGTGCAAAGAAACATTATGAGAGAGATCCTGCCTTATTCAGCAAGAATTTGTTTATCGTACACTATTCAAGTCCTGCTCTGAAGAAAGAAATTCCTAGCATGCTTTTCTTTGGCACTTTCCACTGCAATACCTGAATACTCCTACATCTATTTATTTACATAAGATGTGTATGGTGAAGGACGAGTATTTTTCAATCTGCAAAATAAGGAAACTAAGGCACAAGAAGACTAAGATCAAAGGTATTAAATGACTTCAAATAGCCAATATGAGATTCCTAAACCTGATTTCTCAAAGGACACAGTATTGAGCAGCAATTCAAAGTCAAATACTCAAGCCCTATGTTAATGTATACTGTACCATTCCAAAGGTGTGGTCAGTCACCTAGTAAGTCAACCTAATAGCTCACCACTGCTAAAAGAAGGTAATCTTCATTTCTCTCTCTTCCACTCTTCCAGACAAGAGATTTCACTCTTCGCTAACCTGTACAACTTGGCATTTGACTGTTCAGCAAATCAATACATCCCAGAGAACAAAAATAAAACTAAGATAACCACAAAAAATTATTAGCTTCTGCTGACTTAGTGACCTAAAGAGTTTGTCAAGGAGTCTGGCAAGCAGAAGTTCTGATGCAAAGGAAGAAAAGTGATACAGCCACAGGACAGGGAATGCGATTTCCCCTCCTGGAGGCAATCATCTGTTGGGTCAGGTCACACATCGCACCCAGCTGAGTGGCTGCTTCACAATTCAGACTGCAGTGGCTCAAGAACAGACTGCCAAAGCTGGCAACAGCCCCAGGAAAAAACAGCAGTCACAAACCTTTCTAGCATTGCATCAGGAAAAGGAAGAAAAATCCATCTCATTTCCCCAGGAAACAGATTTTCTGATTTTAACTCTAATACCCACTATTGCTGTATTCCTAAGGAACAAATCTATCCGTAAGGACCTACTTCTTGGAAAACTGTACGCATCCCAGTTTTTGCAACACAAGGGAAACCAGCTCATAAGCAATAACTCCTTTTACCATAGTTTTGCACTGACGCGTCTACATACCAGGCTACTGGACTTCCACAAATAGGCTGCACAGAAATCAAGCACAAACAAGAAATGACACCTCCCACACACTGAATAAGGCAGAAATCCTGTTGACAACAGACTATATAGATAAATAATAAAAGATGTCATTATAGTGAACAACAGATCCAATTTATTTTATCAGAATTCTAACATTTACCAAGTTCTGAGGGTTTTACTTTGGAAACTTGGAAACTTACTTAAATACTTACTATGCACTTGTCAAGTCCTACAGCACGCTTTTTTTAAAATGAAGGAATAAAAATTCTGTCACATGGAATATTACTGATAGCGAAAAGTTTCATATTTGCCATAGTAGCTATGCCACATAGACAGTGACAGCCTTGAACTGAGACTACAAAACAAACAGATATAAATTGTCTCTGGGCAACAAGACCAGGCCTTAGGGCTTCACTCCATAAATACTCCCAGCTATGCTGATGCAACTGTTCACAGGAATGCATGGGAACACAACACTGAAATCTTGATGGTTTTTTTAATTTAAAAAAAACATCACCACCAACCAAAAAAACCAAAATAACCACCTTTTAAGCACAGTTTACTTCATTAACAGAGTTTTTACAGCTGAAAGGAATTAAGACTTCAGTGAAAGATAAGGAAGGAAGGAACATCAAATTGTATTTTCACATATGAAACATCAGAAGTGTTTCATTAATCCTGCCACCATGTATTTCATCTCCCCTGGTCTCAATTCAATACATGACTTTCTCATTGGGAATGGAAAGGGTTAAGAAACTGAAAGATTCAATAGTCCAAACATAATTGTTATTTTCCACTCCTTTGTTCTTATTTTGAGCGCAATGTTATTTTAATAAACTACAGGTTCATAGCCTGAACCTCTTTACTGACTTTTTGAAGTTTGTATTTGCATGCAATGTTTTTTCTCCAGTTCTTGATCAAAATACTTGTGCTCAGGGCAAACTCCAATAAACTAATAACCAGTTACAATTCCAAAAGCAATCATCCCACATTTCTCACAAGCATTGGAAAAATTGTACAACTCTCCTCCTTTTTCAACCATTCCTCATTTGCAGATACACTTCACTCTCCTTACCCCCTTCTGACACGTAGAAACAATTTCTCCACGGAATTCTTGAAAATATTCTTGAGATATTTCTAATTCCACATGCCTTTTGATTTTAAAGGAAACTTAAAAATTGGCATTATTTTTTAATTTTTGATTTTTTTAATTTGCAGCATCCCACACTACAATAAAATTAACACTTGACTAATACATTCATGATGGATTTGTTAGTCACAGACTGCTTGTT
This sequence comes from Falco peregrinus, assembly GCF_023634155.1. Classification (NCBI taxonomy): domain Eukaryota; kingdom Metazoa; phylum Chordata; class Aves; order Falconiformes; family Falconidae; genus Falco; species Falco peregrinus. The sequence continues at coordinate 45,540,490 of NC_073722.1, forward strand.
CCAACAATATTATGTATGATAATGACCAAGTTACAAAATTTCTTTTTAAATCAAATTGAGGCCTTTTCATTTTCATTTACATGGTTTTTAACATCAAAAACCCTGATAGGGCTATATTACAAACAAAAGATGTTTGTTTGAAGTACTGAAAAGAATTCTAGTCTGCTGTTTTCATCCCTTTTTCCAACCTTTGGTATGGTAAATCAGATCAGCCCCTATGCTGATATGTGGCAATCAATAAACAGTATTCAAGCCTGTACAATTTTTGGCAGTTTATTGTCAATTTTACTGGCTGTAATTAAAATAACAAGCCATCAAACAGTCATCTAAGTATTGTAAATACTGAAACATACAACTTGTTAGCCAGCTTTTTACAGATCTAAGCATCCACATGCTTTTCATATACTTTAGGTACTTCCAGAAAGCAGCAAAGATATCACAGTTTCACAAGTTGGTTTTCATTCCTAATTGTGCTGAGTTGACTCTACCCATCTGTCTCACTAGTCACCAATGAAAGATCAATTCTCATTCTTCAGGGCTCCTATAATTCTATTTCCCAGAAGGTTAAAAAAAGCATGAAAACATTTGACAGACATTTTAGAACACTTGAGTTTTATTTTCTGAATTCCTTTTTAGCAAAAAAATGTATAATCCTCATATGGAAGTGTTACCATTCTAAATATTTCAGAGCAAAAGAAAAAAAAAAGCAATTCTTTTAAATTCCTCCTTTCCTCTCCTCTTTAAAAACAGCTAGTTCTTAAGGCTTCTTAGTGTCAAATACTTAAATACTACAAATGCTGAAACTACAAAAGGTTCTGGTATACTATTTAAAGTACTCTTCATTATTAAAAAAAATGAAAATATATTTATTAAAATATATGTTTAAACTTGAATTTAAAGCACTTGGGAATTAGACAAATTTTAATCACAGAAAGGAAAACTTTTAATAAACATTTCTGAGACTCAGCATACTTGGTCCTGCAATTTCCCTGTAGCGATGTACCCACTGAGAATGAAAAACAAGGAATGTAAATTTATGAGTAATTCTAGTAATACAATGAGATACTCATTATTTTAAATTACAGCATGCAAGAACATTTACAAAACAGTCTGCAAATTCTCTTTTCCAGCTTCTCCAGAATAGGAGTGAAACAATATAAGCTATAATTTAAGATTTACTTACTACATATATATATTCGTTCGTTTTCAATATACTAAAGAGGTTCCGCTGCAACATAAAAAGTAACAAAAAAGACAAAGTGAACAAACTAATACCATCTACATATTATTTTGGTTATTTTATATCTATTCTTTCTACAGAAATCATTCTGAGTGCCTAGCATGATTTATTGGGGGTCAAGCCACTTCAAAAGTAGCACAAGAATTTCTGCATATCATTTTTTGTGTATTAGTTACCTATTTTGTTTTCTAGTTGATGTTAATGAACAACACAAATTTACTACTACAACACAGCGCCATTGTCTGGAACAAGCCAGAAAGGAATGCAAAACAGTGTAGTGGACTTAATGGGAACTCAATTTTCAAGCAACAGTACCACTTAGATTGATCTAGAGAATAGTCTGTATTAATGAGTGAGATCAACAGGACACACTAGCCCTCAACAGAATACAAGATTAAACAAAAACCAGATTCATTTCTGAATTGTAACAGACTGCTAAGAAAACAGACATGATTCTATGGGAAGATACCAGATATTTTACTGATTCGTCTTTAAAATTTCTTGGGTAAGTAGTTCCACCTGTTTGGATATCTAGAAACATGCTTTCTTCTATGGAAATTTCAAAGCAAAAGGGAGAAGAAAAGAGATCTTGGAAGCTCTAGTAGCTTCTGTGGGCATAAATCAGTTTTAATTTAGGAACAACCAACAAATCCCAGTCCCTGCCATGCTAACATAGCACATTCCACATAGCCTTGCCTTCGATTTCAGAACCACATGAAGTACTGCCATGTTTCCATGGGCTATTTCGGCAACAAAAAGCAGACAGCTCTTCAAATCATCCAAAAGGAAGTTTTCAAGAATTTGACCCCAAGAAAACAGACAAAAAGAATGAGGCTTGAGAGTACAAAACAATTTTCATTCCTATGGTAAAACTTAAGAAATTTGTTTTCAATGGCTGATTGGCAGCTGCTGGGAAACAGTCTTATTAAACCTTTGGATTAACGAAGAGTTCAAATTGCATAGTCTTTCCACATCAAAAGTTTGATTATTTTTTTAATAACAAGTGAACGCATTTCCATCCAGACACTTTTAAAGCAAATCTGCTTTAAAAAAAAAAAGACAAAAAAGGTCCTTTGAGTACAAATTTGTAGTAGATAAAACCTTAAGTAAAAAAAAAAAACAAAACACAGTCATTACTGGGTGCCTGCTTTAATTAAAAGTTCATTTGACCAATTTCATAAGACTATTTTTGCGGGTGGGCCTCTCAAGGTCCAGCTTAATTAGATCTCACTAAACACTCAGGCCATGAAGAACAAAAGAAAAATTACTGTTTATTCAGCATAACTTTGAATCACCTGTCCAGACACACCATGAGATTAACAATAATCAGCCCTAAAATTGTAGACAGAATTGTCCTTACGGACAAACCAATAAATCTAATAATCAAATTTTGGGGCATAGCTTTCAAGTGAAACAGTAAATACAGTCATTCTCCTCAAGAGTCTCACTTTGTTTACTAAATGAGACTAAAACTATGCTGGGAGGACACTACGATTTTCTCATTACATCTCTCATCTTTGGGGGGGGATGGGAGGGCAGAATTGCCCAAAAAAATAAAAAACCAAGTGACTCTCAAACGTTTCCAAAAGTGCACACCATGAAAGAGTGCAAACAGTGAGAATGGAACCTAGTCCATGCACCTGAATTCCCACCCACCTCTATGGAGATTCAGCCATCTAAACAGTGCACGCAGCCCAACAAGAAGGTATGCAAATGCTGAGCTTTCATTGCGTAAGTAGTAATTGCACAATTACATAACAGTAGGTCAACAGCTTTGGAAATCAAGAAGAAAATTCTTCAAAAACTCTACTTTCAGAGAAAACAACTTCATTCATGTGGAAGCATGAACATAATGAACTCCCAAATGCTTTAGCAATATAGTCACGAATAAACACATGAGGGCTGAATAAGCATTTACACAAATGCACTTAGGGAGTTCATAAAATACCAGGCCACACCAGATTAAAAAACCCACAGGATGAAAACACTCCAGAGCTGCATCTCATATCTTTAAAGCCAAATTGCAGAATAGGAAAAGCTGGCATGCTAAAGAGAGATTTTTCAAAAGCGACAAAAAACGAAAAACAGATCACACCAACACATTGACTGGCACTCCTAAACAGCTGCATACTAATGTCCTTGCATACATTAGAAAGTATTAAAGAACACTTTTAAATGAACAGTGAACTGGAATCTTAGCAAACTAACTGATAGCATTTAGTACTTACAGCTTCATCCTGGAAACTAGTTAAACATGAGAGTTATTGCTGACAGTTAACTGCCCAAGAATACATGTGCCAAACCAACAACGTTGACTTGAAGTGATAGCCCTTTCACTAAAAACCACAATTTAAAAAACGTGAGAGCTACTGAAACTTTTCATGGTTGTCCCATTCTATTCTTAGGTTCATAGAAAAAGAAACTGGAAGAGAGCTCAAAAGGTCATCTGGCCCGCTCCTTTCCCAAGCCCGGATCATCTATACTTCTCTCATTCCTGACAGAAGTTGTCTATACTAGAGCTTAAAGTCTCAGATAACAGAGACTGTGTAGGATTTCCAGGCAGCTGATCCCACAGTTTCTGTATCATTATGCTTAAAAAAAATCTGTTGGTTTGATTTTAATAAAGTTCAACCTGCCTGACTCTCTCTTGCTGTGATCTAAGTTCCTTATTTCTTGTACTCTCCACCATGACTCCACAAAAACTTCTTGCACACCTGAAAGTTGTTACATCTACCCTTAGTAACCTTCTCTTCAGATTACATTCTAATTAGTCCTTTTATTCCACCTTCCAAGTCAGGTTTTCCAAGACTTAGGTCTACAACACAACTTAATACAACTTAATTTAAAATTTACTAAAATTTAACAGTTTTATATCTTGCTATTTGCAATTAAATCCAGAGTATAACGGAGTACCATGAAACAAAAAATAAAATCTTGAAGCAATTCCAGAACAACGCCACACCAAACAAACATTTAGAAAACCTGAATGTGAGAGATTAAAGGATTTATTTCATCTCAATACTTTAGCCAAACCTTAACGTTATCACAGACGAACTAATAATTACAATTTTATCAGGAACTTTTACTGACAAAATCATGAGCAAAGTGACAAGCCAGACGTTTTTATCATACAGCTATCACACTGGCAAGCACCCTCTTTCATTGCTCATCCTCCCTTATCCTGAAGTACTCATATTGGTGAAAAACAAATAACTATGAAGAGTTTGTCAGAAGTGACCAACCACTTACACTGCTTCAGTTCCACAATTCACATCTGGTGTGGAGCTCACACATTCCTATCACTAGCTGTATTAGCCTATGTCACTTCACAGAAATACATTTCTTCAATTAAAGATTAATTCCCTTAATTTTGTCATAGCATTAAACATGCTATATTACAAAAACACCTGACCCAAATAAAAACTGAACGCAGCTGTTATTTTTTAAGATAGTTCTTCCAGTAATCCATCATACAGAAATGGAAAAGCTACAAAGCTTCTTTAAAGAAAAAGTGAAAACTTTTTTGTAGCTAATTTCCAAACTTTAGGTCATCAAAACTGAAATTCAGTCCCTAAATAAAAGGTGTAATTATTGCCTGTTCTAGCAGAGAAACAGACTTTATGTCAGCCAGATTTTTATTAAAAACAACTTGCTTTAAAACCTCAGTTATTTTCTCACCAATATTCAGCTCTATATTTTTGGACACTAACAGACAATACCAGAAGGCAAAGTACACAAGTTATTCCTGGTTGTTTAAAAAAACGCACAATAATCTAGTAAAATTAAACTGAGAAAAAACATAAAGGAATCCTAAAAGCATTATCTTAATTTCGTCCTAGTAATCACTTGGCTGTACCATGACTTACAACGTAACATTTCTAGATCACTGAGATTACTCCCTACCAATTCCAATGGAAGTACACGGAAGAAATAATGTTCAGCTTCAAGAGGACTAAGCCATTACAGTACTGGTGATGTTAACAATGTTTTATATTGCTTGGTAGTGTTTTACTGTGCTGTAAAGCTGACTAATATGTAAGACTGAGGTGGCAGTTATTGCCTTAATTTTCAGGTCTATGTCATCTTTTTAGTTCATCAACTATAACCCAAATCCTTTAAAACCGTACAGAAATACACAGAAAGCTAGAAGCACCATATAAATGTGACTATCAAGTTAACCTATGACTTGATCCACATCAGATACAATAGTTTTATATGATAAATTGAACCTACAACAACAACAAAAAAAAACTTATGTTCTTTAAATCACACATTTTCTTACTGCTATCTTGAAGTATGAAGTATGGAGATTTATATCTCAAAAGCATCCACGGTTTCAGCCAGGATCATTCCTGAGTATCAGGGTCCTGCTTTAACACTAACTTTTGGAACATCTGAGGGTTCATCTGATTTTTTTCAGTGACCAAAGAAGAATCTAAGGATCTCCAGCATCAATTCTTCACTAAAGCATTGCTCCCCACAGAGGCATACATCTGTCTACAGTGCATGTCCACACTCCATCATCTTCCTAAATTTGATCTGGAGTTAGAACTAAATGTAATGATTGTTTCAGTGTTATAAAATCAAGCATGTATCTCATCCTCCAAAGCTAGGTGGGGAAGGGAACAAATTCCCTGTCTCCTCCTGTTTCAGAGTTCACTCAAACAGGGCAAAAAGTTTTGTTCCTTAATTTGAATATCACAGCATAATTCTTAACATAACTCATATAGATGCAATGGCTCACAATGAAGATTGTCTACATTTGAAATACGGAGAATTGAAAACCAACAGCATCCCCTTTTTGGGTTTGGTTGGGGTGGTTTTTTTGCTTTTACATGCATAGTATATTGTGGGGTTAAAGTTGGCTAAGTTCAGTCTTCTTTCTATCTGCTTCCCCCCCACAAATTAAGAATATTTTTTTTTAATGTTTGAGTCAACACCATATTTTTTCTTTAGCGCATAACTGAGATGTCTGTCATAACATCTCATATTAAGCACAACAGTGTCCAAAATGCTTTATTACATTATTGATCTTATAACACATACAGCTCCAATCTATATCATAAAGTCTTCCTTTATAAGCCTGTGTTTAGAAAGCAAAAATAAGCAAATACAAATGATTAGTAGTTTATTTTAAATGTTCTTGCAATAGTAAATCCCCAGTCAAAAAGAACAGTAAAAGGGCATCATACCTAGTTTGACAATCAGCAGCCACAAATGAAGGAGGAGCACACTCCATCCTGCTCAATAATCTAAGCAACTCTATCATACTGTCCCCACGTAAGGGACTTCCAAATATCAAAGAACTAGCAGGAACTAAAGAAAAGTAATGCAACAAATGAACAGGGAATACTTCCCACTGGGGAGGACAAGTTGCACCAACTTTCACTATTTGAATGCATAATTGTATTTCCAGGCTCAGACAGTGCATTCTCTGCTCTGCTTAAATTAAAAAAAGCAAGCAATCCATCTACACACCACATGGAAGGGAGAAGATGAAGACTGTAAAGTGCAGAGCTTTAGCACTAAAGGCAGTTCATGAAAAGATGCCAGATGTTTTCTCTAGAGAAGAGGAAAGATCGTACAGATCATTAGGTGACGACACAACTTGCTACAGGCCACTTTTGGCTCTGAAGGAGCAGAAAAATCCATGGAAACGTTCCTCTCTAAGCCCCTATAGGGTATACAGACATTGACAAGGCTGAGCCTTCTTTCTTATAGTATGACAGAAAGGTAGATATTTTCTACCTTTCTACTCTACAGCCTACCATCATCTTATCTTTTAGTCCATCAGAGCGCCCATGAAAGTCAGCCTCTCACTACCAATCAGCTCAGCATATCCACTGCACATTTACGGTACTTCCAAAGCAAGCATCACTACAGTCCATCTGCACCATGTGCCAGGCTTGCAGAGAACTTTCTGTTAATTGTCAGTTACTTAACTACTGCTTGTGTGAATCCATTTTCTGTTTCCCATTTCATACTTTGACAGACTCATCAGTGATACACTTTTTTTTTTTCAGATTAACATAGCATCCAACAGAACAGAAAACCGGTTTATAACTAGGTCTCGTAAGGCACTACAACCAGGCTAAATATATATTCTGGATAGATTAATCTCACACAGGATTTAGCACACATTTCTGAAAACCAAAAACTCTCAAGACCCATTTTGGACTGTATCAGGATATCTGAAAACTCAAGCAGTAGAAGTTTCGGGCCTGTCAATTCAAATTCCAGATTCTTGTTGGATCTGAGTTTTACATTTGGCAATATGACAAAAGTTATGTGCATCGACACTTTTAAAGTTTCTATTTATTGCTTTCTCCAGCTCGCTGATTCCAAGATGCGTGTTGATGGATGCATAACAGGCAGTTCCTGTTAAGTTTTTATTTTCCCACACAAGAACTGTAGCAGGTTTTCCACCTGATGCTTACTTAGCATAACCTTCCTAATTAGTCAAAAGTCAATGCTCAAGAGGGAAACCTTCATCATAAAGTCTGCTTTGGGACATGAAAATGACAATTGCTGTGGCATGTTTGTCTTTGACAATGTGAGATATTTTTGGTTGAATGTAATATTATTTTGGTAGCAAGACTAAAGAGGGACAGGATGTTTGTTTATTCTGCTAACACGCTGCACCCATAAAACTTAAAGGATACACCACATCTGACAACAAAATATTGCTGGGAACCACCTTCTTTGATACATCACTTATTTGTTAAAACCCCATATATTACTCATTTTGTATATATACCAGTTTCACTACTTGTATTGGCTTTATGAAAGTATATTCTTCCTTAAAAGTACCAGCACACACATAATAAAAGACAATTTCTTCGTTACTGTAGAGTGATAGTTGATGTGCCAATATTTTATTTCATTTAAACTGAATTTAGTTTTAATTTAATCTGAAGTTAACTGTCCTATCCAGAAGTATGTATCCATGTGTCGAACAACTAACAAAAATGGAATGCTGAATGATAATCTAGTGCCTTATCTTTCTCTTTTTATGAGACCTGTTTTTATTGTCAGTCTTGACATCAGTGTGAACACATTGATGTGACTTAGGCTGCAAACTGTGCAAAACTTTCACAGCAGTGAAACTAAATAATGCAGCCATTAGTATAAAGAGAAATGGAATATTTTGACAAGTAGCTAGTCATAACACTATTTCTAAATTAAAATTTTACTGCAATCCCAAGCTGATGAAATATATAGCATTTTTGTTATCAAAGTGCACAAAGTCTAAGCCAGAACTGTACAATTACCTCTTAAAAATCATATTAAAATAATCTGGTCTTTATAATACCTGTTGTTTACATCATGCCTTTTATTTCAAGGTACTAAAGAACATGCAAAGACTGCTAATAGAAAAAAAGCTAATTTATGAGAAACATACATCACCAGATAGGTTTCCTACTGTAGGCTAACTTCTCAAGATGATAGGACAAATTAATATCTGCACTGCATATTTTTAGCCCCTTTTAGCAGTTAATAAGCTGCTTTGGATGTTTTTATTGCATATTCAATGGTTACTATTTGCAATGATAGTGACTGTCATTTTTAATTAGCATTGGGTAACAGCCTACTAACATAAAAGACTTTCTATACTTACAATAAATAATCATTGCCTCACTAAAAGCCTTCATAGCAACTTTAGGTACCTATTGGCTTCGTGGAGTTCAACACATACACACAGTAACTCCTTCCAGAAGTAAACAAACTTGATTACTGCCAATTAAGACCAATTTTATACCAATTATTAATTTAGGAAAGAATACTGGAACTACAGCAGGCATACTCTTAGAAATTAATGCTTACACCTCTAAAAAAGCCCCCTGTGAATCCATTAAAAAAGATGGTATGTGGTAACATATTTTGGTAATTAAATTTTAAAGCCAAATGGTGAAATTAAGACAACACCTTTCAGGATACAAAGATATGTCAGTCTGAACTTTACAGTTAAGACTACACAAAAGCCCTCACTTTTTGTAACACTGAGATATTAAATGTATCATAAAGGAGACGTGCTCTAACGTCAAGGAGTTTAAAAATTGACATGGGATATGAAACAAGTTACAGTTACATATCCAGATCATTTCTTCAGAAGCATTAATTTCTAATCATGATATCATCAGAATTCAGAGTAAACCATGTTATGGAAATGGCTGTCACTCAGAGAAGTGGCTTCCTGAAAATGACACCAGTCCAACTGTACATAGCGTGGTGCTCTGCACACTTGAGCCTTTACCTTTCAACAGTCAGAATGTCATTGCCTCTTGTCAAAACACTAGGAAAGATTTTGGATTTTATCCCCATCATTATAATCTGAGGATCTCCAGCTGACAATACTCCAATTCATCAATATTATGAAGATGGAAAAATTACTACAAAATCAAAGCACTGGGACAGAAAACAGCTGCCAAAGTTGCTTGAAACAAAAGATAACAAACACACTGAGGAACTTTCAAGACTGTAATCGAACTTTGTGCTAGAAATTAGCATTTTATCCTATATACCTCTACACATAGAAAACACCCACTTACATCTTCTCAGGCTTGCTAACATTCCCTTTCTCACAAGGTAGATCTGGACAAGCACGATCTATGAAGTACCTCAAGACTACATTGTGCCTTTTCTTACCTGATTCAGACATTACTCCATCTAAAAACATATCTACAAACATAGGAGCAGAAAATCTTACTGGCATTTCTTGGAAACTTGTGACTAGCAGACAAAGCTATCACCAATGAGCTCTAAATCAGAAAAAAAATAACATTTAGATATATATATACACACACAGACACATTTAGAACACACTAATGCAAGGCAAAACACTATCAACCAACTATAGACACTGAAAAAAATGAGGAAGAGGTAAAGATGGCATCACAGAACACAACAGCTTAAAATCAAATGCAAGCATCCAAAAGCTAGAATGACATTAAAGAATGCTAAAAATATGCACCACAGAAAACTACGTACTACTAATTTTGCTGTACAAGGCTAATTAGAGATCTGAAACTATCTATTCTTACAACTTGTGCACTCTACTGCTAATTTAATGTCCTCTATAGGTTTAGACTGCTTTCCCCCAGTCACAGGAGGAGTAGGCAATCTTTTCTGTACAAGTTTTTAGCACTTCCACACGTTAAGTCCTCCCTTAACTGGGCAAGCTGAGATGCTCAAGTTAAAAGCAATAGGAGCTAGATTTAATTAAGTCTTACTCAAAATAAGCATCAACAAGGTCCCAAAACCTTGATACACAATCAGGATGCAAGTATGTTTATTTTGATACAGTCCTATCAGGATCAGAAAAGTTAAATTTTTTATTGCCTTTGTGGGTATGAATACATTACCATGTTTTTGATATCTTCACCAGTATAACAGTGTAGGGCTCAAAGTAATACAGTATATCTTAAATAGATTAAAGGATTTTATCTGCTTAACTTTTATGGTGTAATCACTCTACCAAAATCTTCACTTTCTCCAAGCTGACTTCCCAGGGGGTAAAAGTGGGCAAAATCAATTTCCTATCCCACAGTTCTTGAGTAGATGGGGAAATGGCAATTCTTTTCTCCACAGAATCTTTCCCAGATACTTTGACCCTAAAAGTAAACAGCATTTTCTTTAATTTCTGTGCCAGCATTTCAGGAAACACATCGACCTGTGCACAACAACTAAGCTAACAAATCTCTTCGACCATGTCTTGCAGTCTGAACTCTGCTGGTCACCTTCTCTCTCTACTCACACTGAAGGACATCATGGACTTTCTTTTTTGTATCTCTTTGTTCCAGAGGGCCTGAGGTGTGATATACCAACTGCATTAGATCAAATTTGCACCACTTACATGGAAAAGTCAGAATTACTATGGCACTGATATCACTCAATGCAGAAATGGAAGGTGAATGACTGAATGTCCAAAACAAAGATTCTATGCTTGAAAGTACTTAAAATAATATATTCTTTAAACATCAACTTCTATCTCTATTTGTCTGTCACAGGGCAGCATAAATGAAGTACCAAAAAAGAAGGCGGCGTACCCACACATTTTAAAATTTAAGAGGAGACAGAAGAAAATGTCATGCCACACTCTTTCTGGAGGCCTATCAGCAAGAAAAGCAGGGAAATGAAAGGTAGAAAAAAAGAGCATGCAAAAGCTTTCAAACTGTCATTATTTCCTTGCTAAATACTCCAATTTGCACAGGCATTGCCAGTTTACACACTTCTCACTGGCTGACTGTCCTCTACAAAACTCAAACACAGTTATCTGAGAAAGGTAGAGAAATACATTAACAACACAGTATAAGTTACAATGATTTCCACAGACACCCCACCTAATCTCTACTGTTCTAACGGGAAACTGTCATGTAGTTGACGCTCTAAGATTTACCAAGCTAACAAATGACATAATTTACTAGATAGAGCATGCACTCTATTTCTCAAAGCTAGAATCCTTCTCCACATACATGCACTAACTGAGAAATATAAGCAGAAGCTGTTTGTATAAAAAAAACCCCACTTTTATTTATCCTATTATTTATGTGCTAAGACACATTCCAGACATTGTGTAAACAGAAAATAGCTTTGTAAAAGCAAATTTTACAAACTAAGCTATACTGACTTGTTCTCCAGATGAAGAAAAATATTCCTGTCAAATGGAAAACTGTTGGCAAAATTTGTTTTTAGGATTCTAAAGTTCTTTTTTGAATAAAATCTCATTCTTTGAACAACAAAATAAAAGTATATTTTTAAAAGTTTCACGTCATTTCAACTATATCCAAGAATAAAAAACAGCAAATGGTCATTTTCAGTAAACAAAGTAGTGAAAGGTACAAGTAGATAACTGAAGCAGGTAACACAGGAAGGAAACTGGAAATTTAAGATGCCATTTGATCTTGAAATGATGATTTCTTGATTTTTACTATCAAATTTAATATTTAACTGCTCCTCTCTGGCAATTGATTAAACTGAACTGTCCTTGGCAAGTCACAAATGATAAGCCCTATTGTGAACTGCGATTAATACCCTGTACAGTCTGACAGTCCACTCTAATTCTTTCTCAACTTTGTTTCACACTTGATTTTCAGCATTAAGTTACCCTTATACCCTACATTGCACCTGAAACCAATTTACATAGCTTCATACAATGTGCAAATGGAGCGAGAAACATCTCTCAAAGACCTTAGAACACTTCAGACTTCACATTGCATTGGAGAATTTCCATGACCATGCACAAAAAGAACAAGATTAATACTGTAAACTTTAATCCTGAAAACCTTTATTCACTTCAGTAGACCCAGTGACTTAAGTGAAATTATTCAGCTGTCTGAGATTAAGCACAAACATAACTGTTTGCACTGGAATTCTCAATCTTGCATTTCTTGATTTTGCAATCTACAAATTTATTCACGAAGGTCAGTGATTCTTTGATACTAATGTAATAAGTCTCATTGGGGAAATGGAGGGTTCTTCTTTATTTTTCAACATCCTAAAATGCTGCTAAAACTACACTTCTGGCTGAATCCCAACAGAACAGTTGAATAAATCAATGAAGGCCCAACTTTTGTCTGAAATTTTAAAACAGAGACTGAGAATCTGTTAATACTCAATATCAAGGTACTAACCAGTCAGCTGATACTCAGCTACCTAAAAAACACCTAAATTAGCAACAACAGTCTTGAAATGCCTTATCAGTGCTACCCCGAACTTTTTTTTCTGGAAACATTTTATTACCAAATCACTAGTGGTTTAATTTTTTTAATGTTTATGACTTTTGATGCAAATATGTGAGTATCCACCATCCATTGTCATGTCTGCTGCTGTAAGACAAAATTTTGCTTCTCTCAAAATTTCATTAGTAGATACTGAAGTAGTTTAAAAAGGAATTACCATTATACCCCTTCTGTAGATGGAAAACAGAAAGCTGAATTGACTTGCCCTAATCCAATAGCAAAGCAAGGAAAACACTATTTGCTCCGATTCCACTATTCCTATCCATTATGTTGCACAGCATCCTGTTCCTGAAATATCAGGTATATCGCTCTTAAATATAGCATATCCTAATAAAGGAGGATGATAAAACAATTTCAAAATACATTGAACAATGAAATGAATTGACATGCATCAATAGCTATATCTGAATTTTGCTCTAGCTTATGGAAGCTTTCTGCTTCAATCTAAAATAGCAATCTTTATATACATAAAAATTTTCATCTGAAATAATAATCCATTATTAATGCAATAACAATGTACCATTCCATACAACTCCAGCAACAGGAAAAAAGCAAAACATTGTCCACTAACAGCAGCAATGGAATTCCCTTTCTTCCCCTTCCTCCCTATTTGGACAGAACACAGCTAGTGGGGTTTTTTAGTACTTTTCAAGACGTGAAAATTTAAAACCAAAAATCAGTAACTTTTGAGTTGATAATTTCTATTGTGAAAACAATTTGTAATGATGATGAGATACATTGCTGTTGGGTCTATTATCTATAAAATAATAAATGATATTTATAATTTTGCCTGAAGTCCAGAAGCGTCTATTCCATTCAACAGGTTCAACCCATATTGTTGTACCTTGTGGTGAATGCAGTCTCCTGATCAGGTATCTGATAACACACTCTTAGAACACTTAAGAAATTGTGGGATTAAGACATACAAAAAAAGCTAAAAGTGTTTCCTAGCAAATCTATAAACACCTTAAAACTTTTAACCCCAAGTGTCTAGACTATGCTGAACTACTGGTTCCCCTGTGGACTTCCCATAAAACAAGTGGTTTTCAAGTACTATGTTGGGCAGGGGGAAAGGGAGAGAGAGGGGAAACTCAAAACTTTTAATTATTTTATTAAAGATTTTTCTAATACATTGCCAAAAGCCCGGTATGTTTTAACCTCCATTACTAGAAAGCTGAACATAGCGCGCATCCCCAAGATGTCTCTGGACTGTCACAGTGAATGCACTTTTCCTTATTATAGGGAAATGGTCCCTTTATACTGGCAATTAAACCTGACCTCTCCCTTTTCTGTTTCCTAAGTATTCCAAATAGCTAATCACTAATTAGTATCTCTGGTGGTTCTCTCAGAACATATGACTTCTATGTGCAAGCATGACAATCCTTCCCATATCCCTCTGAGCTGATCAGCATAATCTGAAGTTCTTCCTGGAAAAGCTCAGGGTAATGCTGAACCCTCTCAACTCAAGGAAAATCAGAAGCACGTTCAAAGTCTCTCTGGCTGCAGTTCAAACTCCCCCAATATTTACCAGCTAGAACACTAAGCTCTGATTGTATTTTCCACTTCATATGACCACCATTTTTAAGGTTTAAAAAAAATTTCCTAAATACATAGCATATGTATGCTTAAAAATAGGAATGCCATGCAATCCAAATGAATCAATATCACTTAATTCTGTAAGAACCTAAAATGAGTTAATTCAGAATATCAGACTTTGCCTGATTTTATGCTGTCACTTGGTAATGTAAAAATATTCTGGTTTTGTTTCATTGGAGTAGGAGGATTATTTTAATATGGAAAGGATTTATTTCATTCCTGTATGTATGAGCTACTGTTGATATTCCCAACCAGAAAGATTCCTTTCTAGAATTATCATCAATATATATTAAAAGAGAGGGTTTACTTCTATCCTGCCTCTGTTCTAAAAGCCTCCTCAGTGTTAAATCCCAGACCAAGGCTACAGGTCTCCTACTCAAAATTTCTCTTTAGATTTTCTAATCCTTTTCCCCTTAATCTCCATTATACAAAAAGAAATCCACACATGCACGGTCTGTGAGAAGCTAAGTAACTTTACCTCTCACCATAGTTACCACATCTGATTTAACCACTGGCTCCGGACATTGAATCATTGTCCTTTTATGATTTCAGATTTTATTTGTGTGTGTCTCAATACACTCAACAAGCATAAAAATCCTAAAACCAGAGCGATTTTAATATCATTAGTAGACAATTAAATTTCAATTTACGTGACTGTAAGATACCGTACCATCCGCCTCTGCTATTTCTATACAGTGTGTTGTTTTCCAGGATCTCAGAAGCCAAAATGCTTAAATGTGTTACTATGACTGTTACTGTAAAGATTTTCTATCTAATTCAGTTCTTTGAATGATTCAGGAACAATTTTGCATTCAGATTTTCATTAGTGTGCTCAACTGTTCTATTAGACTTTTTTGTTTCTCATGGTAACCGATTTTATTTGACTTAACAGAAGCTGTTCAAATATTTAGAGGCACTCCGAGATGGCAGGAGTTTATCTAGGAGCATACATGTTGTGTCACAGATATTCTTTTCCTTGCCTTACTCGCCCCCCCCCCCCTTTTTTTTTTTTTGTTCAAAAACAGTAGCAAACAAATGAGATCTCGACCAGCCACATTGTGCCGGGAACGTGCTCACTTCATCTGTTTATGTTAATATTCAAGTTACAATGGGCACATTTCGAAATTACAAGCTCGGCAGTTAAAACAGATGCTTCTTACGTTCCTTCATATGCACTGTATCCCTTTGCCAGTATCGTCAGGCGCAACGCAAGAACTAAAGTATAAACATCTGCAACACCTCTCTGTTTTGTTAACATTCTTTCACACGTTTTCTTGCTAACTCCAAAAAGGCTCAACGGTGCTAAAAAAAAAAAAAACAACCCACAGTGAAATTGGAAACATCTGCGAGATAGCTACGGAAAACGGAATGAAACATGCATAAACAAAAACATGGCGAAAGTGGCCTGGGGTTGTTACACTGTCAGATCATTTTTCCAAGCCCAACATCAAGGCTTTTGTTACAACCAAAGCGGTCATTTGCATGGAGAACCAACAGGGTTTCTTCTTCTTCAGCGTTTCCCCGATCGTAACACACACTCGCTCTCCCCGATACACACAGAGGCAAACCTCTCCTCTCGCAAACAAACAACACGGCTAAACGCACACATATTCGCAACTACGGAATCTACAGATCGCCGACAACGCTCCGCATACTGAATAGTTTGCTACTAAGACGTAATTTAGGTATAAAAATAACAGACAAACCTTTGGAGCGCTGCCCCAGCCGGAGTTCCTCTCCCTCTGCTCTGCTGTTACTGACAAGATCAGGCTGAGATTAACAAGTCCATGCTACTCTGACAACCTTACTCCGCTGGTTTTTGCACACACGCCATGGGCTTTAAATAATATCAAACTTTCAGAAAGTTAAAAATGAAATTAATTAAAGGAACGTAAAGCACAATGGCAGGAAAGCAGAAAACACTGCCTTGGACAATTATTGCAGCAGCATGCAGGGCACTGCTCTGTAGTTAAGGCTGTGTCAGCACTTTCTTTCTAAACCCCCCCCCCCCCATTTTTCAGGGGGCTGTAACTCAAAAAGGAACAAAAAATATTGCTCATGGCTAAAATATTGCTCACAGGTAAGCCCCCTCCCCTCTGCATATTAAAACATCCATTTAGACCATTCAGAAAGTTACAGGAGGCTGTGTACTTTATCACCATGTCCCACATGCCATTTTTTATGCAAATGAAAGTCTTCTTTTTTTGAATGAGATTTCACAAGAATTTTATCTACACGGTGAATTTTTGCCCCCCTTCTTTTTTTTATAAAGCAAATTATTACTTTGACACCTGAAAACCGGTTTGCGTAAACATGGAATAATTTCTAAATAACTTCTACACGCATGCATTGCCTGGAAGGTGCCAGATTCGTAACAGAGATATTAAATTGTCTGCTCACACAGCTGATTCAGCACAGACAACGGACTCTACAGAGGGTCTCAACTCTAATCCATTATGGTAACTTTGTAACCTCAGTCGCTGAGTGCATCTGCATTTTCCCCTGATAAGGAAAGTGTTCTTACAATCATGCTAAAATAAGGAAACAAAGCCTCTGATCTGCAATTACTACTTCACAACAATGTTCTAAACTGTGGCACATCAGGGCAATCTCTCCTGCTGTTGTTAATCGCTGGGTTTTGTTTGTGGCAGCTTTTTTTGTTTGTTGCGTTTTCACACTCTTGGTAATTTCCTCTCAGATACAGAAATAAAGCCAACTTCTCCAGCCTATTTACATAAGCCAGATGCACTAATACACTTTTCGGTTATATGCTTAAAGTTACAATATGAAAAAACCACAACTATACAGTCATATTATTACTTTCTTTTAAAGCAAAAATATGCATTTCATGTAAAAAATGTGCAATGGCCTAAGTCTGCTGGGTGCGAAAACCAAAGCATTAAGTTTTGACCCTTTTGACTGATAGGGGCCAGCAAAAACAACAGGCAGCTCATTTGATCCTTACAAAACTCAGTATATCAACACTTGTTCAACAAAAGGTGTCCCTCTGCCCTCTACGAATTTCTGACAGTACTGTTGCATACGTATTACACAAAATCAAGTAGCGTCCATTAAAATGGAGCAATTCATTAAAAATGCTCCATTGCTGTGAATAACTTGGTAAAGCAACCATGTCCCCAGTAGTAACTGTCTCATCCTTGTTACCTTCTAAAAGTCTTAATACTTACTGAACACCTATCTTAAGGTATCTGATATTAGTACAGGTCATCTCACATTTCTGTCTTACAAAGACAGCTGCCTGGCATATTTTGAAGACAAGCTGCTTTCATATTAACACCTTATTCTGTCAACACTGTGCACAGTAGTTTTTAAAAAAAAACCAAAATTTATCTCGCTATTCAGAAGAAAAAAGTAATGTAGATTAAAGGTATGGTCCTAAATACTTCACAAACATCACAACTCACCAGAAGACTGTAGCAAAGGCTTCTACTTCTCCATTTTAAGATGGACAGTACAATCACCACCCATTTACTCAGAGGAAGAGTGGGGCAACCTGTGCTCCCACCTGATCCAACACAGGACTATATCACTGCCTCAGGCCAGTCTCATCTGCTAAAGTGAGAAAACGATGGTGATATACATTCACTTCTGCCACCCTAGCACAGAAGTTATAATGTGCACAAAGAGGAAAGAGAAGCAAGTGTAGTAAAATCTCAATACACTGCAGTTTTCTTCAGCACACAGAAGCAGAGCACTATGGTTGCTGCTTTGCTCCACCAAATAACATCCAGAGTATTTATGTTTCTGAAAGATACATAATCTGCATGCAATGCTTCATGGTATACGGATTTTTTTTTTCTAATCATTGACCTGGAGCAAAGCGGAAGACTATTTAAATGCTTTTAAGACACTGTCAAATGAGTAGGGTCCTCCTAAAGGTCTGGAGTATTCTGTATGCACTGCCTGATTTTAACTAATTGCTAATTCACATTAATAAGACACTAAACAAGGACTAACTATTAGATTATGATTGAACAGGACAATGCCAAGAAATACAAAATGGAAGCTGATTTTTATTCTTCATTTTACAGCACTAGGGGACAAGGAAAAATAAACAAGATATGATACACAAACCTTCTTAGTAGTTCCAAATGTGTATTTCCTATTTAAGACTAAAGCAGTTGAATTTATACAAACTGTAAAAGCAAAGTTGTATTGGTAATTAAAATAAATATAACTAAATTAAGCCTCGGCTTTGTATAGTAGGTTAAACCAAAGACCAGAGGACATTAACCTTATATTAAAGAATATAGTACAACCTCTGTATATGAATACCCAGACCCAGGAATAACAATAACAATAAAAATTTTGTTAAATTCAGCAGGAAACTACAGATTTTTACCAGTTCAAAAGATCATTAGCTTCATTCTTATCTCCACATTGATCACTGCAACATTTATATTATAAATCAATGGCTGCAACCTGAAGTTGAAAACATGCCAGAAGTACACATAGGTTGTATCAATATTTGCACATGGAGCCTAGAACATAAATTAGTTGACACTCAACACTTGGAGCTTCCTCTCTGAAGTTGCAATATTTAAAGGTTAGAGATTAGACATGCTCCCTCTTGTGTTAAACTAAGAATACACGGAATACATGCTGTTTTCTCTGACATGATGGTTGCTTGGCCATCTGTTCCATTAAGCAAACCCTTTAACTTTGGCTACTAATGTCTGACAAACCTTCACCAATACTCCAGTTTAAAGACAGATACAGTCTGAGCACATAACCTGCATCCATAGAATATTTGTGCTACATTAGCTACTGTATCATCAGAGAGGACCATTAAGAGGTTACATATTAAAAAAAATAACTTGCAAATAAGTGTTTCAGACAAATACATATGTGACTTAGTAAATTACATGGCCAGTCACACTTCTTCAGTCCCTATAGGCGTCACAGACCTAAAGAGTTAAAGTGTGCCCACTTCAAGCTGTTCAGTAGCATCAATGATAGGGAATATTGAACAGCAAATTTCCTTCTAAATATAAGCTCACAGAATATTTAACACAGAAACAACAGGGAGAATTTATAATGCCACATAATTATGGTTGTAAATACAGCAACAACTAAGCTAGGTTTTCAGTCCTCCACTTGACAAGCTCAGGTGAACCATTCCCTGCACAGGCCTTAATGGAGCCAAAATCCTCCTTACACAAATCCTCTTGCAGAATCCAGCCCCAAGATCATGTCTAGACATGAATGTTAATCCCAGGTGTAACAAACACAAATGTTTTTTACTAATATACTTCTTAAACAAAGGCTTTGCAAATTACATTTAGGCACATGTCTGCTGATTATGGTCAGTACCAGACTGAATGCCAGGGCAGCTGAGAGTAAACACAAGTAAAATAGTTTGCAGTACAAAGCTGAAGATAATCTAACAGTCAGTTACATCACTTTGTAAGTCTTCTTTACCACCATCCTTCTGTGGTGGATAGATGCTCTCAGTTGCAAGGGGGCCTAGGCACATTGGAAAGAAACAACATTACTGAATTTTCTAAAGACAGACACTTATTAAATATGATTTGCTCTTTCAAACCATGAAAGTTAAACATGCTTCCTGGCAATACCTGTGTTTATTTTTCTACAGTCTTTTGCAGACAGAAATAATATAACCACAAAGTTTAGAAAAGATAGCAAAAACCACCACGATTATTAATGGGTATGTATTTTGGGGTCTCTTTCAAGCCTCAAACCACAACAGCACACTACCTGAAATACACCTGCTGATGGTAGCAAGCAACTGCATCAAGAAACAGAACTTTTGCCACCGACTTCAACAAGAAAAGAAAGTTTGTATCGCTGCGTGTACAGCTCCCGATAGGCACGTTTACACTTTCTCACTGTCTACTGCAGACCTAACAGCTTCAAGGTCTGACAAAGTCTCTTCCGTCTCACTCACTAAGGTGCTCAAATCAGTGAGGAGCTTCATGTAGGGTAAGAGGGTACATGTTATGGCTGAATCGCAACACACTGTCCTCTACATATTATCCGGAAAGTAGCCTACTTATTATCAAGAAAGTAGCTTTTATGTCAACAGGCAGAAGATTAATACTCCAGGAGCGTCTTTATTCTCTCAGACACACAAGCAGAGGCAGTCTGCAGGATCAGGCCCTTTTTTCTGTATGGAAACGTTCACGTATGCTCAGCAGGGATTTACTGCTCATTTAAACCAGTGCTTTCACCTTAGGGCCCACCAGCTCCCGCAGACCACTCTCAGGGACCGAACAGAGGTCAGCGAGACAAGCAAGCCCTCCGAGACAGGTCTACAGCTGCCTCGAGATACAGCTGAGAGCCCGCAAACACAACCAACAAGGAAAGAAAAGGGGAGAATCCCCAGAGCTGTATAACCGCTGCTGCGGACTTGCAGCGCACGGCGGTGCAGGGGGCGGTCAGGCGGCGGGGGGCGGTAGCAGCTCCCTCCCACCGCGGCCGGGGCTTCACGGCTCCCCCCGTGTGAGAGAGCTGCAGGGCTGCGCCGCCCGCGCCCGCCCGCCCAGGGGAGGGGGGCGCCGGGCCGGCGGGAGAGCTGCGGGGCTGCCGGGCACGCTCCTCGGCTCCTCCCCACCCCCCTCCCCCGCGGGGAAGGCGAGACCGGCCCGGCTGCGAGGGAACTGCTCCCGCCCCGCGCCTCGCCTCACCAGAGAAACTTAGCACCGGCCCGCCCGGGAGCGGGGATCCGCCGCGGCCTCCCCGCCGTGGCTCGGGGCCGCCCCGCCTCCGCCCCTCAGCGGTGAGGGCAGGCAGCTTCGCGGCGGGCTGGGGAAGGGGAACGGCACCGGGCGCCTCCGCCTGCCCCGGCTAACGGAGAGCGGCAGCGAAGCACGGGAGGACGGCCCAGCGCGGGGAGAGGGAGCTGAGGGGAAGGGGACTCACGCTGTCTCCGCTATTTAAACCTCTTCCCGCCGCCTCCGCCTCACTGACTCTCACTCACTCTCTCCTCCCCACGGAACTTACTAGGGGCGGTCCCCACCCCGGCCAATATACACACCGCCACACGCCGGGCCGCCGCCGGGGCCCCGCCCGTTCTCCCCACAGGCGCCACCCATTCGCTCAACTCTCTGCCCGTCAGCAGGGCGGCGCGACGGCGTTGGCTAGGGACCTGCCCGTCAAAGCGCGCTCCGCACCGCGTCCTCCGGGCTCCGCCCCCCGCCCCGCCCCTCCTCTTCCCGGACACCTCAGGGGGTGTTACAACGGCCGTTTTAAGTCACCATCAAAATTTACTTTTAGGTTCCGCCTACTGAGCGCTAGAGGAGGTTCTGATTGGACGATGGGAAAGCCTTCTCTATCGCGACTGGGTGGCTGGATGTCCATAAACCCCCCAAAACCCGCCCAGCTCAATGCCGTAGTTCCATTTGATTTGTCCGCGCCTCCAGGCAGCCCCGCCCATTTCCACCGCGCTGCCCAATCAGGCGCTGCTTCTCAAGCTCTAAGGCGGTATCAACGCGCACAAACGGAACGTTCGAAAGGGCGGCCTTCATTGGTTGGCGCTGGTTGCCCAGCTGTTGCTCTTCCGCCACCACCGTCCCGTGGAGCGTACCACGCCGCCGCGGTGGTGGGGGGCTAGGGGTTGGGCCGCGATCAGCAGCGAGAGCCGTTGGTTCGGCCCGTCTCCATTAGAGATGGGGCGGAGGAAGGCCTTTATTGCCCGTCATGCCGCGCGCGCTGTAGGTAGCTCCCTCCGGTCCGGGCTGGGGGAGGGCGGGGGAGGAGGAGGGAGGAGGTTGGTGCCTAATCCAAGATGGCGGTGCAGGAATCAGCTGCTCAGCTCTCAATGACTTTGAAGGTGCAGGAGTATCCCACTCTCAAGGTGGGTGCTGAGCCTTTCCCTTCATCCCCCGACACGGAGGAGAGGGGTAAAGCCGCTAGTGTCCCGCCGGGGCAGCGCCGAGGGGTAGATGAGGGCTTGGGCCGCCGGGTGCCCCGGCCCCCCTTCCTGCCTGCTCCCCGCCTCAGGAGCCCCCAGGGCCCGTGGGGCGGCGGGGGGCGCTTCCCACCACGCAGCTTCCCGCCCGTCCCCGTTCTCCTCCGCTTGACGCCTCGGCTGCTGCCGCTACGGCTTCTCCCCTCCCCCTCCGCCGAGGCTGAGGGACGTGCCTGGAATATGCCGCCCTCCCCGGGTGCCTCCGTGCCCCGTGGTGAAGGGTTGGCCCCCGGGCTGCGCTGGGGACACAAAAAGGGTCGCTGGGAGCTGGAGGAGTCGGCCGGGGGGGGGGGGGGGGGGGGGGAGGGGTTAGGTCCTGGTGGCAGGGCGAAGATGTGGTGGCAGGGGGGAGGCGAGGGGGGGAGAGGGCTGGGACGGAGGCAGGCAGGGGGAGAGGGCTCGGGGCGTGCGGATGGTGGCTCGGGAAGACCCCAGGGGCGCTTCACATGCTCGTCCCGGCTGATGAGCTGGCCCTGCGTGGCGTTGTTAGGAGATGCGTTAAAGGGGAGGGAGGGGAGGTGGTAGTAGAACATGGTTCCCTGGCTGTTTGGTGTGTGTCCCCCTCCCAAGGTGGAGATAAGCTTAAGATATAAAAAAGGGACAAACGTACTGGAAAAGGCTGGAGGCCTGCAGGGGCGAGTAAGCAAAATACTTACGGTTTGGTAAAAGCACGGAGTGGCGGTGAAGGTTCTGGGTCTAGCTGAAGGGTGGTAGTTTCCCAAGACTGCATAGTTGCTCTTAGGCTTTAACTAGGTATTGTAAAGCAAATGAAGGACTGGGTGCTGAGCGTTAAGGTCGTCGCCTCTGAGAACTGTTGAACTGGAAGGATGATGCTCATAGGAATCAATGGAAACCTTTGTTTGAAGTCTTGCGTTGTGTATTTACAGTAGGTCTGCCACATACATGGCGATAACTGTGGAAGGGAGCTGAGAGAAAAGAATCGTTATCGCAAAATACTGATTTAAACATCTCTCCTGTCAGTGTGTCAACATTTTTTCATCTGTAGAAGATGTTTATGCAAAGTAAACTTTGTGCTGAGATCATGCTGCGCTTTCACACACCAAGTACTGTATGCTCTTTGCAGTGTTTGTTTTGCAGGCTGCATAGCCATGTTCTTATGCGTGTCCTCCACTCTCCTAGCTTCATCCTACTTAGGTCCAGGAAGCAGAAGGATGAGGTGCTGATTTCCATTTTACATATGAGGGCTTCTTTCTGCTATCCTGAACCATTTTAAAGCTGACAGCATCAGGCATAAATTTTAAGATAGCTGTAAAAAGTGCTCTAGCACTTTCCACAGCCAGAACAATGTGAAGGCATTTAAAGTTAAGAAGATGATTTTTAGACTGCATTTTAGATGTATTCCAGTTGTTATCACAGCTTAGGTTGTTACTTTTCTGAAAAATTACTGGCAGTGAGGATCAGTGCGTTTTTGTTTTGCTGCTTATGTCTTAAGATGGATTGTCAAGGTGCCACATTTAAAAGGTAGAGAATATTTTGGACTAATTCTTTTATTTCCACAAACATTCTTTTTCCCTGAAAAACCTTAACAAAAATATACATAAGAGAATGGAATGTTGTTTGTAAAGCTGAGAAGCTAAATAGTAAGAGGGTGAGACACCCCTGCACTGAAACTCTTTAATTTCCTAGCAAAGATGATGTTTATTGATTCTTCCCAGCACCTGTTAAACTTCTGGGTTGTTCTGTAATCTTTTAATAGCATTTTTCATTGTTGAAAAAACCTGCCAGAACAGTGCTCAAATCTTTTGAATGTATCCTCTTAAATGTCCTTAACTGTGAGTCATAGCTCAGAACTTTTTAGTGGTGCAAGTGAAAAAGCAGCTGGGAGAAGTGAACACTAAAGCTAAAGTCTACTGAAGTAAGTTGATAGGAAATCCAGTTTTGTTCCTTAGGAGGCAGATGCCTACAAGTTTCTGTGGGACTGAACCTCTGTGAATTTTTATTTCCAGTTTATTCAAACACTGTGTGAAATGAATGCATATTATTTTTTTAAATTTTGTTCACCAACACAGTAGCTCAGACATTTCTCTTGGAGCTCTGAACACTGATGGCTTTCCCTCATGTGAGTAAAATATAAAAGATTGTAGACTCATATTTATGTCCTTCCTGTTTCCTCCCTGTAGCTTCCTCATGCCAACATCACTAGATAATAGTTGTGTAATAGCTCTGCATTACAGTATGTTCCAACAGTGCCTTTCATGTGAAAGAGTGCTTAAAACTGCAAAGGGAAATCCCTTTTCCATAGCTAAATTGTGGTTGCTGCAGGAGTGGAAGTGCTTCAGCTGTTCTTCAACAGTTCAGCTCAGGGGAAGTAAATAGACTTATTCAGCTAAATCTAGGGAAGCTGGTTAGGTGTACAAAATAATACTTGAATATTCCCCCTACTCTGGTCCCTCCTTAAGGACAAGAAGGTTGCCAGCTATTCTTTCGACAAAGTGCTGTGGAATCTTTTTTGTGTTTTGTTTTTTTTTAAAAAAAAAACAACCTACTGATAGAGATTTATAGTAGTCTCATCTGAACATGTAACATGAAAGTTGTCAGTTTAAAAACAAATGAATGCAAACATTGTTGCCATAGTTCTTTGCTGAAACACTAATAAACAAGTGGTGACAGGGAGCTGGATAATTCATCTCTATCTTTAGAAGTGTGAATAATTAAATTGAACTAGCAAACTGATTGGAGTAAGACTCCAGAAGTGGAAGATGGAAGACCTGAAAGCAGGGATCATCGCTTGTCAAAATATTCTTTTCTTGGCTGTTCATTGTCAAACAGTTTAGGGTTAGCTGGACTGCAGCTGCCTCAAAAAAAATAGCTGATGAAAAGGAGAACTGTAGAAACACAGAATACTTGAGCACTTTCTCAGAGCTGCTGTTTGGCTTTTTTGTTGGCAGCTGTGGCGAGGGAAAATACTGGCAGCAGATTTAATAAGATACTCATTTTTCATGGAAATACCATGTTTACCTGATAAAAAGGAGAACAGATAGGAGAGTGGGATTATATGGAGTGTAGATTGTTTCTATCCTGAGTCTACAGAATAGCTGAGGTTCGAAAGAACCTCTGGAGGCAGTCTAGTCCCATATCCTCCCCTCAAAGCAGGGTCAACTAGAGCAGGTTGCTCGGGGCCACGTCCAGGCAGTTATTGATTATCTCCAAGATGGAGACTCCAGCCTCTCTAGGCAAATCTATTCCAGTGTTTGACTGCCTTATGGTATATTAAAAAAAATCTTTTTCTAGATGGAATTTTCTGTATTTCACTTTCTGCCCATTTCCTGTTGTCCTTTTACTGCGCACTGCTGAGCGTAGTCTGGTTCCCATCTTTTTTACTCCACCCATCAGGTGTTTATATACATTGATAAGACTTCCCCTGAGCCTCCTCTTCATAAGGTTGAACAGTCTCATCTCTCAGCCTCTCTTCATATGTCAGATGCTCCAGTTTGTTAGTCATCTCTGTGGCCTTTGGCCATACTCACTCCACTATGTCCGTGTTTCTCTTGTACTGAAAGCCTAGAACTGGGCACAGCACTTTGGGTAAGTCTAACTCATGCGGAGTAGAGGGGAAGGATTACCTTCCCTGACCTACTGGCAATGTTTTTCCTAACACAGCCCAGTGTGATCTTGGCCACCTTTGCTGCAAGGGTGTGTTGCTGTCTCTCATGGGCAACTTGTCCACCAGGACCCCTCCCCGCTTTTGTTCTGCAAAGCTGCTTTCCAGGCTGTTGCTGTCCAGCATGTACTGGTGGCTGTTCTTTCCCAAGTGTAAGACTTGGCATTTCCCTTTGTTGAACTTCATGAGTTTCTTGTCTGCCCATTTCTCCAGCATGCTGAGGTCTCTAATGGTGACACAACAATCTGGCATATTAACAACTCCTTCCAGTATCATTGCAGACTTTGGAGGTGCACTCTGACCAGTGATCTGTATCACTAATGAAGAGGTCAAACAGTTCAGATTAATTTTTTTCCCAGTGAAGCAGAAAAAGTGCAAGATTAATTTTCTTGTGTAATTGGTTGCACTACTTGATTTGTTTCCCTCCTGATAATAAGCTTCACTGTAAGTTGTTGTTCTTGAACATAGCTTTGTACCTTTGATATCATGAGCCACAGAGTGCTTTTAATGAAACTTTGAACATATAGCAGCAAAAATTGCTCAGTGAAAGTGGTTCAGGAAGATTTTGAGGAGGGGAGAGACAGAACCTCTAACACCTAATGCACTATCAGTACATCAGTGTACAAAAAACAAAGGCACTTCTAGATCGTTACTTGATTTATAAAGTGCTTTTTAAGCAGAAGGTTGTCACAATAAGCTAAACATGGATATTGGTAACAATCAGCTCTGTACTAACTCAGTATGAACACTTGGATCTCACACTAAATCAGTTTTTGAACTGGGTGCTCTGACTCACTGGATGTCCATACTGAGCATGTGTGTTGCTGAATAATGCACTTCCTGTTTCGACACATCATGTGTGCATGTCAGCAAACAAGCGTGACATCTTTTGTACTGCTGCTGTTCTTCTGCACTGGACTCTACAGGCTGCTGTGTTTTACATAAAATCTGATACTCTGACACTTTAGGAGAAGTTTGACATTGGAAAGCAGCTGAAGTAGGAGTTGGCTCCTGTGGGAATTGGTTTCTTTTCCACTGCTGCCCAGTCACTATAGGACACATTCTAAAGTGATTAATGAAAGAAGAAGACCTATTAAAAGGCAGTAAGTAACAGTGTGGCCATGAGTTAGAGATGCTGCTTGATTATTAGTGCTCCATTGTCCCTGCAGGAAAATACTTCAAGAAAAATGCTCTCACGCATTTTACAGAAGACCTCCTGTTAGTGTCTTGGTATCTTCAAAATGAATACTTATCTGATGTTGTGATTCACAGTTGCAGCATACTTGCTTTTTAGTGTTTTCACACAACAGTGCCCTGTGGTCTTCTGAGTTTGGTTTGTGTATGTTTTTTGGTATAGAAATGAGATGTCTGTATGGTAGCTAATATGTTGGGGTCTTTGACTGTTGACATAAAGCATGAGTATCTGAAATCTTTGATTCTTTACATAGTGAATGTTTTTCAAGAGCTGGGAAACAGGAGTAAAGATGAGCTTCAAACATTTGCTAGGTAGCATGATAGGAAAATGTTTCACGAGTTAGTGTGGTAAGAGTGGAGGTCTTACTGGAGGTTACAGATCACCCGCTGTCAGTTTTTCTTCCCTAAACTTCTTCCCATGGTCTTTCAGTTCAATAGTTCTTATATTAATCAGCATAATAGTATACCTTTGGGGCCCACAGATTTAGGAAAGAACTGGTTGGCAGATTGGTATTTGCTATAAGGGCATGCTGGCAAAATCCATCAGTCCTTGTAAACTTAAGAAACTGCTTTCATCGTACCTGTGGTCTCCAAGAGCTTACAGCCTGGAGATAGACTACATGGGAAGTATTTGCTAACCCAGAATGTGGAATATGCTATACTACTTGATTACTTACAATACCTTAACAAAATATTACTTGATTTGAAAAATCAACAGGGTATCTTCATTTTGGTAGCCAATAATTTAGCTGCTTCACAACCTACTTTGGTTTCATCTTAGCTTTTTTTTTTATGCTCTGTGCATTACTTTGAGTTGTAAACTAGTGGGAACTAAAGTAAAACAGATAATATAGTGAGTAGAATTTCAGTCATTCATGTATTTTATATAGGTCTGCTGAATTAATAATCCTTAATTCATTTGTCTTGGGAGAAGTGCTGTCACTTCCGCTGGAATAAGTTATTTTGGGAGTAATCTGATTGGAAGTGGAATCTCTAGCCTAAAGTCTCTAGCCAGTATTTTGGTGTCTAAACTGTGCAAACACACAGGAGGATGATGACCTCTTTCATTTAAAGAGGTGATGCTGTGATTAAAATGAACAAATATTTGGAGAAGAAGGATCAAAAGAAATGAAGGGACTCACTCAGGACACAAACCTGCTGTGTGACCTTAGCTTAGCAACTTGACTGCTGCTTTGGTCAGGGAGAAATGCTAAGGTGTTTGTTAATACTCAAATATTTCTACCAAAAGGAGAAAAGTGAAGAAATCTCATTTGAGACGTGAGTCCAAGATGGCAGCTATAAACAAGTGCATTGAAAATGAGTGGTCTCTGATGTCCCTAGTGTGGCTCTAGACAGGACTCTAAAATGGCTGTCAATTTGCTTATGTAAGGATGCAAGACAGTTTTATGTAACTGTAAAATGGCTTTGTAAACTACTTTATTTTGTTGCTGGAAGCCTTGTTCAGAGGTTCATAATGTATTCAGCAGTAAGTTCCTAGCAGTTTGTGTAAAAGGATAATATTTTGAAGAATTGTAATTGCTTCTGTTGAGTAAGTATGCATGTGGCAGATGGATAGTCCAAGAATTCTTAGTGCTAATTTGCTCCTGTATAACTAGCAGCTTTGAACGTTATAGTGCTATTTTCTTTCTAGACACAGCTGATCTAGAATATGCAGTACTGTCTTCCTGAGTTGTAAAACTGACCTGTTTTTAACTAAGGAAAGCTACTGGGCTTTGTGTCAGATTTTTTTAAAAAAAAAACCAACCACACAATAGTCTCAAGGGCTTTGATTTTTTTTAAAATCCAGTTGATCTGCCACTGCATTTAGGCTTACGAAATTATTTTGTCTGTTTTGATCTGTATCTCTTCAAGACTGCTTACACCTAATTAAACCTAAATCTATCCATTATTTTAAGGCTCTCATTCCTGAAATATGCTACTTCCTGTTTCTTAACTTTCTTTTCCTTTTCTGATTTTGCCTAGAACAAGCAAAATTATTACTATTTGAAGGGATTGATAGGAGCTACACATCAGAAGAATTCATTCTTCTTTATATATATAATTTACATTTTGGATGATTTTAGTAACAAATAATGATGCTGACTCAGTTCTGAAATAATCCAAGAGTTAAAGGAAGAAATTAAATATATAAAAATACAGAATTTCAGTAATTCTGCATGGAAATGCTTAATCTGTGGTTTGAGGGGAAAACTTGCACTAGTTTATTGTACCCTGCCTCATTTTTCAAATGGTGTCCTGTGTAATAAATGTCCTCTACTTTTCTGTTTTGTGGAAGGTGAGTGTGGTGATCTAAGTTTGTGTCAAGGAAACAATTTAAAGCCTAAAGGTGTTTATTGCTGGGTTTACCTTTTCTCTTAAAACATTATTAAAACTATTTAGGAAATCTTAGTCTGTCTTCCTTATTCCCATACCTCCTTTTTCCTCTTTCATAGAGTAGAGCTAAGTTGTCTTTGGTTCTATTTTTTTGAAAGGCAGTTTCATCACTGCACTTCTCACTTTCTTTTCCCTATCCATTTGTGGCTAGGCTTAATTTCATATAAGGGCACAACATACGGCATTTGAAAAAAATTATTTGTACCTCAGTCTCCAACTGAATTATCCCAGAGACCTGTAAATTCATACAAATCTCAGTGCTTTTCAGGTCTTCTAAGCTAACTCAGTTGAGGAGAGGAAGTACATCATTTTTCTGACCCTTGAAAGGAGAACATAGTTCTGTAATGGTTTCCTCCACCTAATCTGGTAGGACTCTTACTATTTTTCTTGAAACTTTTTTTTCTTCCCACTAGTTATCTGACCTCATGTATGCAAAAAGATTCTTTAAAATCCATTTCAAATTCCTTCCTGCCCATGATCCAGTTAATTTGGAAAGACGTAAAAAATGTATAGGTATTTGTGTTTAAAAAAAATAATAATTCACGCTTTATGTGGCAAGGAATTCCTTTCAGCTGGGAAACTGTAAAGTTAAAGAAGGATGATTCCCATTGACATTAGTGAAGTTAGGATACATAGTTAAAACTTCCCTGCCTATGAGTTGGTACTGCTGTCAGGTTAGACCTTGCTAACCGCTTTCTCCCAAACACAGGAGGAAAACAGATGTTCTTTTACAGAACTGCAAACCTATGTAAAAGATGCTTTTTTCTGTTCTCTATATTGTTTTCTGTGAGAATGAGTTTTTAGAAAATAAACCTTAGAAAATTCCTGTGAACAGGAGTCTGGGGAGTGGTCTTACTTTCACCACCAAAGAATTTTTCCTTCAAGCATGATGACTTTGAAGTATCGCTTTTGCTCTATAATTTCCAACAACCAAATGATAGCTATGCAAACTGGTTTTTGCTTTCTCTTTCTTTCTGCTTCATCTGAACTAGTTTGCTCTATGCAGTCACTGTGGGGTAGAAAGTCTTTTTGATTGATGTTGTGGTCTGACTGTTTAGGGTTTAGTTTCTTTTTTTATTATTTGGAACTCTTTAGGCTTGAATCTGCATAAGTGCAGAAGGAAATCTAGCTGATACAGGATGTGACCAGGTCAGTTTGAGACCTGGTGTGCTAAAGGTCTAGTGTAAGGTTAAAGACATGTGGGAGAATAAAGGCTTACATTTTTCACAGAACTTTAATTATGAAAGAAACATGTGCAATTCAGTCATTCAGAAATTTTGGTATTACGGTGTACCAGTTAGAAAACATGTGGGCAGCATCAAGATGGTATTCAAAGTTTCACACAGTAGCCATTACATTTTGGCCTAACGTTGTACACCTCTGAAGGAGCAGAAATGCAGTATGTAACAGTTCTTATAAATAAACTCATTTGGCTTAAGGAAGATCAATCTTTGGTGTACAGTTCTCCCCTTTATTCTCTGGAAGTTCTCTGATAAATGCTGAAGTAGTCGGAGGATTTTTTTGGGATGACTGTAGAAGAAAGAATAAGTAGAAGGCTTTGTTTCAGTGCTTCTACTTTGGTAAAATTTTAGTGAGATTCTTAATACCTGTAATTGATTCTTCCCTTTCAACCAATGGTTTATTGATGCAGAAATACTATTCTGACTAATCAAGAATGGAATAATGTGCATCAGTTAATGTGACTTTAAAAAATGAAAGTCGTGCCATGCAAAGATATGGACTTCTATGTTAAAAAAAAAAAGACATGGTATGGTGGTGGGTTTGGTTGATTGTTTGTATTACTATGTGATTTTTTTAAGATATCCCTTATCAGGAACTTTTGAAAGAAAAAAGACAGAAGTCCTTATGCAGATAGGAAACTGTGCAAGATAAGAAACCAACATCAAGATGTAGTAACCAGCCTGTATAATGGAAGAGTCCTAGTATTGGCGTTCTGCTGGTGTCTCTGCCAGTACTGCTGATATTCAGCTGTTGGAACAGCATGGAAGAGAGCGAGTGCTGAGATGATCCAGTTTCATTGATGATACTGAAATAGTCAAGGTATTACAGATACAACCCAAGTGTGAAGCATCGGAGAAGAATGAGAGACCGAATGGGTATTAAAATAGGTGAAATTCAATATAGATAAGTGTTATGTGATACAGTTCTTGGGTACAGTGGAAAGAAAAAACAATCCCAGTCTTATACACATAACACCTGAGTCGGAAATGATTATCATTGCTCAGTGGGATCTTGGGGAGTGAATGTTTTCTGGGAATGATCAGGTTAATGTTGACAAACCTAGGACAAAACAGTTGGGAAAGGGGAGAATGGAGAACCTCATTACATAGCAATGGAAAGTCATGGTTTCTTCTTCCCACAAGTAATATGAGTTACTCTCATTTTGTCCCTTCCTTCATCCTGAAAAAGTATGTAGTAGAACTGGAAAATGTCTACAGAAGGGCAAGAGTGATTAGAGCTACAGAATGGCTGTCTTCAAAGAATGCTTTAGAAGGAGCCTCTTCAATCTCAAGAGACATAGGAGAGAGTGTATGTTGCCTTTTTTTTTTCCAAAACAAGAACAAAAAGGGTTTTGAATTAGGCTAGCAGTTGACAAGTCAAAACCAAGGAGTATTTCCTCACAGAGGGCATGAGACTGTGAAATGTAATATATATTACAATAACTAGCAGAGTTCATGGATGAGAAACACCCTGTTACGTTTCTACAGTAAAACTCCCACCTCTGGTTCAGGAAGCCCAAAGAGACTGTTTGGGATTATAACTTTATGTTCTGGCATTTTTTCAATTGCCATATGCTTTCTAGATATTTTCAGAGAGAGGATAGTGATAGAGGAGAGGCTTTTGGTCTTACTGGTATGGCCATTCGTACCTTCATGTGGAGATGAATTTGGTGTCTATAGTAGCACTGGGGATCTATTATCCAGTCTCTTTCTAGATGAATTCATAAAAGGACCTCTGCAGACGGTGTAGTTCAGGCTTCTCCTTCAATCTGGACTAACTTCAGAGCTAGTTTTAGTTGCTCAGGGTCCTGCCTAGTTCTGAAACTTTCCAACGGTGGAGATTGCCCCACCTTTTTCAGCTGCTGTTGCAGGGCTTATCAACTATACTGCCTAAAATATTTTTTTCCTTGTGTCCAGCTGGAATGTTACTTGGTAACTGTCAACTCTACCTCCTTCCTTTTTTGCTCTAACTCTGAGAAAGTGGCTAGCTCTTATCTGTGACTGTCACCTTTAGGTAGTAGAAGACTTCTATCAGATTGTGCTGCTTCCAACTCCCCACAGCCTTCTCTTCTGCAAGCAAAACAAGCCTGCCCTTCTCAGCCTCTTAGGATTTTGTATCCTCCAACCAGTGAACCACTGTGGTGGCAGCCTTCTGTACTCTTTCCAGTTTGTCAACATCTTTTCTTTGGCAGGGGCAGGGAAGTAACCTGAAAACCAGACTCAGTATTCCAGATGAGCTTGCGTGAGTGCTGAGCATGAAGAACAATCACAACTCTCAACCCAATGCCTTTAATCTTCCTAATGCAGCCTGGTCTGTGGTTAACTTTCATTGCCACAAGAGCGTGTTGATTCACATCCAACCTGCTGTCCCTCAGAACCTCTACATCTATTTCTGTAGAAGTGGTCCTAGCCAGTTTTTCCACAGCCTGTGCTAATGGATGAGGTGGGTTTGTGCCAGGTGCAGGGCTCTGGTTTTTGCCTTGATTGCTTATCACAAAGTTCTTGGTGTGTTTCTCCAGCTTGTCATTTCTTGTGAATGGCAGCTTTGCCGCCCAGCATTATCAAGCACTCCACCAATTTATTGTCCTCTGAGCTTTCTGATTGTGTTCTGTTCCATAGTGCAGATGGTTGAAGACACGTATGTTGGAGCTGATAATGTTCCTCAGGAGTCAAGCAGAGCCTGTAATTGGCCACCCCGTAGCTTTTGAACCACTGACCATTATTCTTTGAGCCTGGCTGTCCAGTCAGTCCCTAACCTGTGTTGTATTCCAGCCACTCAAGTCACCATCCATGAAAGACTGCCAGTGTATGCTGGTCACTCAGAGGGAGTGGTTTCATCACTGAAAGCAGTGTTGTCAATGGTGAATCTGGGCTGGCTGTTCCCAGTTACCTTTATGAACTTGGAAATTCCTTCTAGATGAATCTTTCTTTTAATAACTTTTCAAAGCTCTGAGATAAGGCAGATCAGCCTGTAGTTCCCATGATCTTCCAGGTTTTCTTTTTGGAAGAGGCAAGGAACTTGCCTGTTTCAGTCATTGAGAACTTCCATTGTTCACTGACATTTCTGAGATAGCAGCTTGACAGTGTCATTGGTGAGCGAGCGAGCTCCCATCTGGTCCCATGTACTTGTATATTTTCAGCTTGCTTTAGACTTCTTGTGCAAATAGTACCTCTCTTCCCAGACTCAGTTGTTCATACACGTTCAGGAAGGCTTAGGAGAAGACCTTAACGGTAAAGACGAAGCTGGCATTTAGAACTAAGACTTTCTCTTGTCCTTTGTTGCTGTGTCACAAACTCAATTTTGTAGATGCTTTTCTTCATCTTCCTGCCTATAAAGTCCTTCTTCATCTTCACTGCTCATCTGCCTATAAAGTCCTTGTAATTACAGTTGCTTATTAGTTTGAACTCTAGTTGAATAAAGTGGGTGTATTATGTTGGCCATGATGGTAACAAGTGCTGGATTTCTAGCTGAGACTCAGAATGCTTTTTCTCCATCATGGCTGGAAAACTGTAACACCTCTGCAATGATGATCTAGCCACAATTCATATTTCATTTGTTATTTCTTACTTTCTCCCAAGCAGAGCACCCTTTGGCAGCATACGTCTTCACTTTGTTTGAAAACCCTAGGTTCTTAATGAGTGACTGTGTCTGTCACTGAAGCTGAGTGTGTGACTTGCCACATTCTTGAGATGCCATCAAGGTGCTAAAACCAGTGTAAGAAGTCCAGTCTGTTGTTTGATTCCCACCAGCATAAATACTGTTGAGGTAGCGGAGCTTCTTAAGCTATAATTAACTTCTGTGAGGGGAAAATGATTTGCATTCTGTTCTCCCTTTCTGTATTGTTAAAGGCTATAGATGGTATGTTCTCATGGCATGTTTTTTAAAGACAATTTTCTGTGTCTGTAAAAGAAAGAAAAAGCCTGGGCTGAGGTAAGAGTACTTGTCAGCAGTCTGTTTCTATATATTTGATTTATGAGTGGAGTACTAAGTGTGTGCATGTAGATAAATCTTGAAAATGTTAGGAAAAATAAAGAATTTTAATAAAATGTTGATATTGAATGTAAAAACAAAAGTAGATATGCATTGTAGGATGCAGTAGAGGGTTCGCTGTTTAACTTGATACTACTTCAATGTCTTTATTCTTTTACAGACTGATAACACTTCAGAAGTAATACAGTTTGCTAACAATCAGGATACAATATAGGCAAGCATTTATTATTTGCTGGTTTTTTCTAGATTTGGTATGTATTCAGAAAAATGAAAAGTATATCAATAAATCAATGCCTTATTGAAAAACTTAATTTGATGGAAATATTTAGTACTATCATTATTAAATTCACTATTTAAGGGTGTTTCAAGTTAAATTTGATGTGGTTTATTAAAAGAAATATTACCTACAGTTGCACAATTTGAACAGTTTTAGCCATTTCATGATTTTAGAACTAGTCAGACTTCTCGTGATACCTTATTTACATTCATGCGCTGGAAGAGGACGGTGTTTGGTTTTGAAGGGCAGATAGTTAACGTCACAGTTGAGTTCCTAAGTGTAAGCTTAAAAAGTGCCTCTGACATTCTTAGCTCTGCTGTTCTCCACTCAAGTGAATAACCAAGGTAAAGCTCTCATGGCAGTCCTTCCTCCTTTTCCACCAGGTCAAGCTTTTAGACCCAGAAGGATCCTCTCATAAGTCTTACGTCCAGACCTAGAGGTTGTTGGAGCATGTTCTGGGACAGTACATCAGTTTTCTGGCTTTGTAAAACCAGAGCAAAGTAACTTCTGAAATGAAGAAAATATGTGGACTGGGCTATTCAGTTGTCTCTACCTCTCTGTTAGCACTTAGCACCTGGAAATGGTTATGCTCCATTTGTTTGCCTGGAGGCTTCTGCAGACTTTCCTTCACAGTAGCAAAATTTTGATCTTGGAAAAACTTGCATTACTGTAATTTTACTTCTTGTGTTAGGCTGTTCTAGCTTAAGTCAAATTCCTTTTCTTTAGGTTTGTTTGAGGTGCTTTAGTACATGCTTAGGTTGAATAATGTGTCTGCAGCTGTGGAAGTTGAACAAAAGAAGCAGAATCTATTTAGTGACACTGGATTTAAATGTGCTGCCCACTAATATTTTACATTTCTCCTTTGTGTATCCATCCTCTTGTATGTTGATGGTGTGAGCCAACTGAAGTGTTGTTTTCCAAGCTCTGAGTAGGACAAGTTGGTATTGTGCTTTTACAGAACACATTCTGGTTGGTTCTTGCTGCTTTATTTCAATTGTTTTCTATGTTTAGTAGTGGTTATCCTTTTTTTCATTAAGGTAACACTTCCCTAGGCTGACTTCTATAGGTCACTCTTGTCCTTAAAGAATAACTGTGTAATCTGGTCTTGGTCACAGAATGGTACTGGCAGTAAAAATTGACAGTCTCTGATAGGCTTGTGGCAGCTAATAATATGTATAAATATTGCAGCTGCCTTTTGGTCCAAAAAGTTTGGTATTCACTGTTTTATAACTATGGTACCTGAAAGTTAAAGTGAACCATAACTAAGAACTTATAGAATTACATTTTCCAGAGCATTGTTTTGTTATGTTCTCCTTCCATTTACTTTCATTATTGGATTGAAAAAAAACAACTTATTGATACAGTGTCTGTAACTTTTGAAGAGTTCTGCAGTAAAGCAAACCAGTGCTAGGAAACAGAGTCTCTTTTGAGCATAGGAGCTCTACTAATAACAAAAGAATGAGCAGATCAGGATGCAGAGTCTAGATAAGATACTTGCTCAGTAAGGAGCATGGCAATTGCAATTTCTACATTTTGGCATTTGTAGAATCCAGTAAAGTAAGGTGTAAAAGCTGTACCTGGGTACAGTTTACAAATATTCTCTAAAAACTGCTGGTTCTATAGTAAGAAACAAGCAAATAATGGGGAAAAAAACCCAAACAAACCAAAAAAAAAAACCCCAAAAGGAAAAAACCTAACAAAACAAAAAAAAAAAAAAACCCAAACCTGTTAACTTTAAAGACAAAATGAAGTTATTTGCACAACCGAAACTCTGCAAATAGTCTTTATTTCCCTTGTTATGGTACACTCAAATTATGTTTACTGATGTATTTATTTGCATTTACTTTCAGAGCATATAGTGAAACATTTCAAGTCATAGCCTCTTCAACACAAGATATTCAAATTTTTGGGGGGGTAGGAAAAAAAGATAAGATTCAAAAACTTGTTGCACCTAGTCACATTATAAATTACATACCATGATGCCAGCTGAAGTGGAAAGTCCAATTGTTCTAAATGTCATATGAACACAGACTATGCCAGAAATTTGCACGCTAAAGAGACAGGGCAAGGGAAATGGGAACTCTTATTGCTTTTGTGTGCAGATAAGAAACAAAGGAAAAGGGATATTAAAGCTGATTTTTTTTTTTTCAAACTGACTAGATGTGTGTCAAGTTCAACTGACTGCTCAAAATTTAACGAAAACACTTTGTAGTCAAACAGATACTTAGATGAGTAGTAGCTTCTAAAAATTGATTGATGTAGCTTTTCAGTGTCCTGTAGAAAGCTGATTAGCAAAGTACTTGCACAAATTCAGTAGATGCAAGTAACTGAAGGAAGCCTGTTTTTCAATGAATAGTTAAAAAAATGCAGGGGGCAAAAGAAGTTGTCTTAATGCTGCCTGGCATCAAGTCTTAGTCAGAAACAAGTTTCCATGCTCAAAAGCATGAGATCTCAAAATAATGGCCCTCCAAAACACCTCTCTGTGGAGCTTGAAAACATTTAATCGCTTTTTGTGGAAATGGAGAAGGGAAATAAGAGCTAAAGATGGAAAAAAAGATTTTTACATAGACAATTAAGTAGGCATTGAAGGCTATTAATTGTGATGGTTTATGTAGTTTGAGTTTTGGAGGGGGTGATGCTGAGATTTTTAGGGGAATATGTATAAGGAAAACAGTTGTTTTAGCTTGATACTTCTGTGGTAAAGGCTTGTTCCATCATTTGCTTAGGTCTTGGTTTGAGATCATTAAGTAGATCAGTTTTTCTGAGAAGAGAAGCTCTTTGATGTCTTACCAGGAGTATCCTTCTACTACAAATAAGAACAACCTGTTGTGGGTTACACAAAGTCTTGGAAAGCAAGTGCTTTGGCTCATCATACTTACTCTGAACCTAAACTGTTTCTCAGTGCATCTCTTGTTGTGAACTGCAACGGTTATGCAGTCACTTCTCTCCTGATAAAAGTCAAAAGAAGAGTGGGTGCTGGGGGTGCTTCCTTGTGTGCAGATGATTAGAAGGAAGAAAATGGACGCAAAGTTGATATAATTGATTAGAAGTGATACACTTGAAAGATTTGTAATTAAACATATGTGATATGTACCAAACAGAACACTGATTTGCGTTTCTGATTGCTAGCTAAATTATGCCTTTGATTAATGGAAAAGCAGTCAAGATTATCATAACTACTTGAAAGAACTTGTCATGGAGTTTTTCAAGATGAAAAGATATGGATGGATGAAGTGTACAGTACTGGAATCTTTTTAGTTTTAAAATTCCTGTTTCCATGAAGGAATAGAACTTCCAGTCTAAATTGCTTATGCTGTCACTGTAGTGGAAACAATATGGTGAGAGTAGCTTAACAATAACTAAGTTTTCCCAAAGTCATTCAGTACCCTAAAATTTGACCAGGCTGTGGACTACTCATGTATGTCCTTAATGGCAGTCAGTAGCAGTGTTGATATGGCTGCCCCATAAAGTTGTGGGACAAGTAGGATAGGAGACCTCCAAGACTCATTAGCCTCTAAGCTAAGGAATGGAGCGGTACAGGAATTTA